>NC_092879.1:64371650-64559321 GCF_028372415.1 Notamacropus eugenii | reverse complement strand
AGAGAGAGAGAGAGAGAGGAGAGAGAAAGAGAGAGAGAGAGAGAGAGAGAGAGAGAGAGAGAGAGAGAGAGAGGAGAAACAGAGACAAAGAGACAGAGGGAAAGAGAAAGACAGAGAGGAGAAAAGAGACAGAGAGACAAAGAGAAAGAGAGATAGAGACAGAGAGGAGATACAGAGATAGAGAAAGAGACAGAGACAAAAAAGAGAGGGACAGAGACAGAGAGAGGAGAGACAGAGAAAGACAGACAAGAGACACAGAGAGAGGAGAAACAGAGAGAGAAAGAGAAAGGTGAGAGAGGAGAGATAGAGACAAAGAGAGACAGAAAGATAGATGGAGTCCCAGACAGAGAAAGAGACAGAGAGGAGAGAGAGAGGAGAGATGCACAGAGAGACAGAGAGAGAGAGAGAGAGAAGAAAGACAGAGGCACACACAGATGTGAGAGAGACACAGAGAGAGAAAGAGAGAGGTGAGACAGAGACAGAGAGAACAGACGAGACAGAGGTGAGAAAGAGACACAGACAAAGAGAGTGCTACTTCTCTCCATCCGCAGGCCAAACAGGCAGGTAAGCTCATCATATCCTGAAGTGGATTGCAGAGGCCAAGTAGTATTAGTTCCCTAGGATATGAACTGCTGGCAAATCCTGTGGTCTTTCCCCAGAGATTTTGTTATTGTCGGATTTTTCTAAAACATAATATCAAGGGTCGCATAAGAACTGAATTCATTTACTATTATGTTTTCTGGGATTAGGAAGAATATTGTTGATTGTAGCCAGGATCATCAGGACAAAGCCCCACAATTCTCTGCTCTCAAGGAGAAACGAGGGGGCTTAGGATGGGTGCTCTCTATATTTTCAGTCATGCAGGGAGGTCATCAGCTGAGAGCTGTCACTGGTGGGCTGTCAGGTGGCTCACAAAGAGGGAAGAAGGCTTGGAACAATAACATCCATAGCAGTTTGATAGAGGGGCAGTGAAGGAAGGACAAAACTGGTGATAATGTTAGGGTATTGGTCATTTGTAATGGATTTACTTGGCACCAGTGTGCGACTTCAGCAGTAGCCAGTAGTTTAAGGACAGATCAAAGAGGATGCATGGTGGAAGCGAGGCAAGGCGTGAGGACTAGCAGGAGGGAACGGGGAAAAGGAGGGACTTGAGTACAGTCCACTGCTGAAATGGCAAACTAGTGTCAAAACCACAAATGAGGAAGGCCAGAAATTGGAGTGAGTGGACTCTGAGTACAAAGAAAGGTGGAGGATGGGATAAGGGTGAAGATTAACTTGACGAATAATAGTTCTTATTAGATCAGAGATCAGAGAGGGAAATTTCAGAATCCAAGATCAAAGGGATGGAAAAATTTTCAGTTACTGTAAAGTTTAAGATGTGACTCAATTGTTCATTGAGTTAGCATTTATTAAGAACCTATTATATGCCAGATGCTGAAAGTACAAGGTCAAAAAAGTAAAAACAAAAACAGTCCCTTCTCTCTGTGAGTGGACATGGTAGAGTAGAGTTAGAGAGACCTGAACATGGCAGTATCCCAGGAGAAGGACAAATTAGGGTAGAGACACGATAGGCCCCGTACTGAACTCCTTGAGAGAGGAGATGGTAGGTGACAGCAAGAAGGATCTAGAGAGGGAAAATGTGTTCTTTTAGTGAATCCCCAATTGAGAACTGCAGAGATTGAAAGAGAATAGCCACATCCCTCTTATTGGTGCCTGGTTTTAGAAAAGGTCAGAAACGCAAAGAATTAAATATTGGAAGGGGCCTTAGGGATCATCTTGTTCAAGGGTTCTTCGCCTAGTGCCTCTGACTTTAGCTATTTAAAAAAAATATGTCAATCACTGTCATTCAATATAATTATTTCTCTTTATAATTGTAGGGATTTTATTTTGTAATATTTAGAGATATTATTCTGAGTCAGTCTACAGCCAGCCAAAGGAGTCCATGGCATAAGAACTGTTAAGAATTCTTGATGTAGATTGAACCCCCTTCTTCTTTCATTTTACAGATGGGGAAACTGAGACCCAGGGAGAGAGTGAAAGGTTTGTCCAATCAGAATTAAAAGCCAGGTCTTGTGGAGTATTTCACTGAAATGAAGTTTAGTGTTTCCCTGCTTAGTTGTCAGCAGAGCTACACGTATATTGTAAGTGTCAGGTCCTTCTCCAGACTTCGTGAAAAGTGACTTTGTTTCAAGTTGATGAAAAGACAAGCCCTTAACTGAATGGCACTTTTAAAATCTGCCTTGCTGTTCCCTGTGCTCTTGGTCCATCCTTCTGCCATTGCAGAAAGTTTCCTATTCCACATGATGAAAGGGCATCTCTGAGCTAGCCAGAGGCCACTCTCCAGGGCATTCATATCTTGCATTCATAAGATCTCAGAATAACAAAGCATTCAGTCAGAGCTGATGCTTTCTGATTGCTTTTAGGCCCAGATAAAGCCAGCACCATTAACATGGCAGGACTCCACGTTGAGCCTCTAGTCTCTCTCTTCTACCACCTATCTCTCACATAAAGAAACCTCCTCACACTCTTGTCTGACCCTGACACACCTTTGCTAAAAATCCCACCCTGGGTCCCCATCGCCACTGTAATTGAATACCAAATCCTTGGCCTTGCATTCAAGGTCCCCCTCTGTCCTGGCTCTGACATAGATCTCCAACCTTATTTTCCATTACTCTCTTTCATGCTTTCAGACAAACCCAGATCACCAATTTTCTCCCAACCTCATCCTAGTAGACCTATCCTGCATCCTTGGAAAATACTCTTTTACTGATCTTTGTTCTCTGAAGGCCTATTTCTTTTATATTCAGCTTCCCGTGCAGCCTTTCCTGATCTGCATAGCTGAAAGGGATTTCTCCCTACTCCACTTTTCCTAGAGTAATTTGTGTCTTTCTTTGTTGTTACCACCTTTTCTGCTTGTGTACAAGAAAAAGCCCCTTTCCGCAACAGATCATAAGCTGCTTTGTTGAGGGCTGGCAATATGTAGGCCAAATAATCATTTGGAAAAATCTGCATCTACTTCATGTTTGATGCTTGGGATCTAATGAAATATTCTGTCCTTGTGACTACTCTAGGGAGATTATGTTGGACTTACATTCTAATTTTTATCTCATCCCTAGTTCTTTGGGTAGAGTAGGCATTTAATAAGGTGACTCAGTGAATGAATGGGGTGGAGAGAATAGATCAGTGACCCACCTTCCACATAGCTGCATTCAGAACCTTGACTGGAGCCTGTAAGTCATGGACACTGGGACAAATATCTTCTTGAACAGTCAGCTCCTTTAGCATCTTCATGAAAGAAGTGAGCCAGGTCTTGATCTCACACATCAAGGTCTAATTGCAGCTGACGGTCATTGCTTCCAATCTTGAGAGGACAGTGTAAAAAAGAGTCCCTCTCTCCTTCCTAATCCAGTTATAGCAAGCTGCTGATGTCAGCCTTCAGGTGGTCTGTGTTTTAAGCAGAAACAGAATGCAGGAAGGTTTTGATGGAGATCAGTTGCCACAGAAAAGTCTGATTCCAAACACATGAGAGCACTAACAGGGCTGGGTCCTAAGCACTGGATTAATCCTCCTTCTTTCTGCAAGGCAATTAAGTGGGCTTGTGCAGCAGTAAAGAAATGCACCAGTTGTACAAAATATTGAGCTGCAGACAACAGTTTCTATAACTGAAAACATGGACATCTTGAATTCACTTAGCTGTGACATTGCAAAGAAGGTACATTAAATATTCACCATTCTACTTTAAAGTCATACCAGTCAGCTTAGATTATTGGAAAGGAGGAGAAACCTGCTGTCAGTGCTCATGTGTGTGTGTGTGTGTGTGTGTGTGTGTGTGTGTGTGTGTGTGTGTGTGTGAGAGAGAGAGAGAGAGAGAGAGAGAGAGAGAGAGAGAGAGAGAGAGAGAGAGAGAATATATGAGGGTAGGGGACAGTATGTTTGTGTGAGTGGGTTTGAGAATATGTGTTTGTGTATGAAGATGGATGGGTATGTCAGTGTATGAATGAGTATATATGCATGTATATGTGTGAAGGTATGTATATATATGAGACAATATGTATAAGGGCATGTGTTTATGAGGATAGTATGTGAATGTATGTGTAGGTCAGTGTGTATATGTGAGGATATGTGTATATAAGAGTATATGTATATGAGGGTACATATGTGTGTGTATGTACGTATGCATATGGTGGGTACATATGAGGATTCATGTGTATGGGGGTGCGTCTGTGTGTATGAGGGTGGGTGGGTAGGTATGTGAGTATTTGTGTGTGAGGATATATGTATGTATGTGTGTATAAGACTGTGTGTGCATGAGGGTAGGTGGGTATGAATAGGGGTGTGTGTGTGTATAAATGTGTATGTATGAGGATGGGTGGGTGTGTATGAGGCTATATATGTGTGTGTTTATGAGGGTGGATGACTCTGTGTGTGTCTGTGTGTGAGTAAAAAAGTTTTAGCTGCATTAGCTTAAGGAGCAGATAAAGGGGTCTAACAGAACTGACCTCAGCAGCTTGTGCTAGAAGAGAGGGTCTGTAAATGTGCTCAGGTGATTGACCTGAAGTTGCTCCATTCATTCCCTCTGTTGCTAGGGGCAGCTCCCCTGCCCTGGGTATATGATGTAGATTTGTCATGTGTTCTCTGGGCTCAACGGACTAAGCACAAGTGTTTTTAAGGTAAAACCAGCCTTTCTGCTTTGAAATTTTACACTGGCATCCTGAGGTTCGAGAGGCCCATTGAGCTGTTCTAATCCAACCTTCTTATCATAGAGATGACAAACTGAGGCTCCAAGAGGGAGGACGACTTGGCCAAGGGTTTGCAGCTATTACGTTACAGAACATTTTAAAAATAGGTTCTTACTTGCTCCTTAGAACGGTTTTCTGAAATTGGGAAAGGAACCAGCCTGTATTCCAGGCACTGGGCTAATGGCTTTGCAAGTATTATTTCAATGTTCTTACGAGGTAGGTGTTTTTATTATTTGTATTTTAGAGTTGAAGAAATTGAGGCAGACAAAGGATAAATATTTTGCCCAGGGTCACATAGCTAGTAAGTGTCTGAGGTTGAATGTGAATTCTGATCTTTCTGACTACAGACCCACTGCTCTCTCTACTCTGCCACCTAGCTGCCAGTGAGGTAGGTATAATGAGATTTTATCCCTATTGTACAAATGGGGAAATTTAGGATTGGTGAAGGCAATGTTGGAAGCCAAGGTTCTCCTTTCTCCAAGTCCATTGCTTGTTTTACTATGCGGGGTGTAGAATAGTGCGGAGTTAAGCATAACTCTGATGTTGAAAACTAGTAATGGAACAATTTGCAAGAGCGTTGGGTTTGGGAGGAAAGATAATGAATGAACTCTGTTTTGCCCACGTTGAATCTGAGATATATTTGGAGCATTTTGACTTTAATATTTTAATACTCCTCTCATTGTGTTGTTGTGAGACTCAAATGGGATATTTTGTATATAAAGTGACATGTAAATGTCAGCTATGATGATGGTGACTTTACCAGACCTATATGTTTGGTGTTGTAGAGAGCTCTTGACAAAGAGCATCCTTTACTACTGCAGATTGATGCCTTCTCTGCAGCTTTGAGTCCCACAGATTTGCTTGGAATGCTGAAAAGGAAGAGACTTGTCCAAGATTATGTAGCCAATAGATGCCAGAGGTAGGATTTAAATGTAGCTCTTTCTGATTCTGGGTCCATCTGTCTGTACACTGAACCACGGTGTCTATCTTTGTCATTGTTGTGTTTCAAGTGGATACTATCAGTCACTCCTGATTGTTTTTCTTTGGAAGTATGGGTGACTTCTAGGAAAAGAGTCAGTAATCTTTTTAATGTAGTTGATCATTCAGAAATTTATTTGCGTAGTTCTAGTTTGGTTGGGGTTTGGGAGTGGCAATCAGTGATGTTTTCTTCCTGTTTCTTGAATAAGGGTAGCTAAAAGTTTATTGATTTTATTGGACTTCTCTGGTTTTGTATATGTTGATCAGGTTGGTTGTCTTTTGTTTTCAATTTTATCAGTTTCTTCCCTCATTTTCATGATTTCTTCTTTTTAAATTTGTTTTCTGTTTGTTGACTTGGTCTAGTTTTGAAATTGCCTGTTCAGTTCATTAATCTTTTTCTATTTTCTTCATCTCTATATTCAAAGAGATGGTTTTTCCTCTAGGGTCTGCTTTTGCTACATCTCAGAAATTCTGGTTATGTTGTCTCATTGTTGTCCTTGTTTTTCACAGAGTCATTAATTATTTTTCTGATTTGGTC
This sequence comes from Notamacropus eugenii, assembly GCF_028372415.1. Taxonomy (NCBI): domain Eukaryota; kingdom Metazoa; phylum Chordata; class Mammalia; order Diprotodontia; family Macropodidae; genus Notamacropus; species Notamacropus eugenii. The sequence continues at coordinate 64,553,066 of NC_092879.1, read as the reverse complement.
TTTGACTGCCCTCCTTGTTCAGAATGTTATTACTCAGTCTCTGATTAAGTCTGTATCTTTTGTTTGTATACAGAAAGGACATTGAACAAGACATGAGAAGACCTTTATAAATCTTAGATTAGAGCCAGAAGGGACCTTGGATGTTCAAACTTATTTTAAAGGCGAAGAAACTGAGACCTGGGGATATTAGGTAACTCACCCAAGGTCAAACAGCTAAGTGACAGAGACAGATATGAACCCAATGGCTTCTGTCTCTAAGTCTCACCTTCTTTTCACTGTGCCAGGCTGCCTGTCTGTCAAGTCATTTCAAAGCTCCAAGTCTGCTTTTCTTCAGTTGTAAAAAAGAAATGACAATACCTTCACCACCTACTTCACAGGGCTGGTCAGAAGATCAAAGAAGGATCCTGTGGAGAAAGTGCTTTGGAAACTCTGGAGCACTAAAGACACAGATTGCAGTATTTTCAAACTTAGAACACACCAACCTCTCCGTTACTACTTAGGCAAAATGTGCTTCTATGCTTTTCTTTAGATACAAGTCATAGGGGAAAGAAGTAGAAAAAATGGAAAAATGAATTCTTTTGCCCTCCTTATCCCCAGTTTGCAAAAAGGGAAACCATTTTCCCAAGAATAAGATGCATTTTAAACATTTAAATTAAATAATAAAAAACCAGTCTTTTCATGGTCCAAGGAGTCATACTCCCCCAAAGCCTCCAGAACATCAGTGGGAATGTGATTTTTCTGACATGGGCATTTCCCATCCCCATGCCCACCCCAATCTAGATCACAACTCATCCATGCCTGTTCAACTTGGGTAATCCTTATCCATGCTAAGGGTTAAAGTATTTCTCTACACAAGATCCATATAATGTGCTGTGGTCATTTCTCCTGTTTGACATTGCATAGATTCTTCTAGAACTTATATAATTGTAAGGCTAGACGAGAACTTAGAGACTTTCTGTCAAACCAGCCTCACTGCAGCCAAGAAGAAACTGAGGCACAGAAAGGGGGAAATGGCTTTCTCAAGGTCACACAGCTAGTCATGGCAGAATTAGAACGGGTACCTAATTTAGCAACACTATTAAGCAGCCAGGTGACACAGTGAATAGGTCCTAGGACTTGGAGTTCCAATTTTGTCATAGACACTAATTTTCTGTGTGACCTTGGGCAAGTTGTTTAACCTCTGTACTTCAATTGTTTCATCTGTAAATTGAGAATAATAAACCTGCCTTACAGGAAAACCAAATGAGATAACATGTGAAGCACTTTGTACAACTTAAGGTACTACATAAAGGGTATCATTATTATTATTTCCACTCTATCCTAATGTACTTCTGAGCACTTAAAAAAAAAAAAAACAACAAGCTAATGTAGTCTTGGGCAAAATAACATCCCATCTTTGATTTGTAATCAACTTACAAAGTGATTATAAATTATTAATGATCGTTTCTTACTCATTTTGTATTTCATTATCTTTGTACTTGTGTCCTTCCTTCTCCCCAGTAGACTGTAAGTTCACTGAGAGCAGAGACTTTTCATCACTTTGTTCCCAATATCCAGCCCATAATGAGCATTTGATAAGCATTTGTTGAATTGGACTGAACAAAATTTAAGTATCAATAAATAGAGATGGGCAGCTAAGTGGCTCAGTGGATCGAGCACATGACCTGGAGTCAGGAGGATCTGAGTTCAAATCTGGCCTCAGATACTTCATACTTATTAGTTATGTGACCCTGGGCAAGTCACTTAGCCCCATTTGCCTCACCAAAACCCAAAATATCAGTAGGGAAAGTCTCAGTCATTCACTTGTCATTGGAGCAATAACAAATACTGAGTTGAAATATTTACTTGTGGTAGAATGTTGCTTAGTTCAAACTTATGTTTGAAGACTCATTATTCCAGTTTATACATTGTACTCTAATTTGTCAATCCACTTATTGATAGCATTTGTGTGTTCAAAATTCAGTTCAAGTATTTCATGAATCATGTCTGCCCATCCCACCCGAAAGCACCACACATTTTGTTTCTTTTGACGCAAAATTGATGCTTCTCAAAGTCACTAATCCTCCTTTGGAATCATCTATGTTCTCAGAAGTTACAAAGCAAAGGGTCAAAGGTTTAAAATTGTTCTCCAATTCAGCCTCCTGAAAATCCTGTTTTATGGAGTGAGGGCAGTCAGAATTATATGTACTCTCCTTAGAGTCACAGATCATCAGCAAACACAGGTGCTTAAGTTGCAGTACAGAGATGCTAAGAAGAGAGAGAAACTATGTGTCCCTAGCGAGAAACTCCAGTGATTCCAAGAATAGGACTTTGATATAGGCGAATAAAACACAATTCGTACTTTTCCCCAGGTTCCTCAAATTCCAGTACACCGTCTAGAAGGAAATAGAATTCATAGCTCTTAATGTTGCTCTGGAAGGTTGCCTAAGATCCTGAGGTTAGATGACTAGATGTTAGGTGATGGCCCAAAGACATAAAACTGGGTTGTGAAGCACAGCTGTGGTTAGCAAATTATCTTCTGACACAAAGGGAAATGGTAGTTCTTGGCTGAGGGCATTGCTTAGAACAATATCTCTATTTTGGAATTTTTGGCATCATCACCATTTACCACCTCTCATACCTAGGTCTTTAAGGGGGGATAATGTGGGGGGAAGGGCAATATTAAAGAATAGTAGGGACATTTTGTGATTTCCTAAATATCTGACAAGGAGAGAAAATGTCTGTCTTCGAGCTACAATAATAATCTGTCCTTTATGGTTGTGAAATACTTTCATACCCATTATCTTCTACCATGGTGCCAAACACATAGGCACTCAATGGAGGGGTATTGGATTGGATTAAAATGATTGAATATTAGAGTTGGAAGGGCCCTTATAGATCATCATTCATTTTACATATTGAGGAAACTGTGGTCTAGACAGATTAAGTAGTTTGCTCATCTCATCCTTGAAACCCCAAGCAAAGGGTACGGCAATCCATAAGCTCAGAGTCATGGAATTTAGAATTGGAAGATATCTTCAAGGTTACGTAGGACAGCCTCCTTTATGTGAGAGATCGAAATCAGGTAACTGAGGCACAGACAATGACTTGTCCAAGGTCATGTCAGTCTTAAGTGATAATGTAACATCCATGATCTATTGAAGACATGTCCTTTTAACATTTTAGGTAAGAATATATCTCTTCAGGATGATGTCACTCCCAGAACTTTTGTGATATCACTAATTTTTGAGATGTCACTAATTTTGGCTGACTCTTTTTAATGAGGGGAGGTTTAGCCACTCTTCAACTTTTAAGTGTCAGGCACTGTGTTAGGTATTGGGGATATAAAGAAAAATAATTAAACAATCTTGGCTCTCAAGGAGCTTATGCGGAGATAATAAATCCATAGTAGTTAGAGAGAGAAGGCAGCTAGGTGACAATGCAGTGCACAGAGTGCTGGGTCTGGTGTCAGCAAGACTCATCTTCCTGAGTTCAAATCTGACCTCAGACTCTTACTACCTGTGTGACCCTGGGCAAGTCATTTCACCCTGTTTGCCTCAGTTCCTGATCTATAAAATGAACTGGAGGAGGAAATGGCAAACTACTACATTATCTTTGCCAAGAGAACCCCAAATAGGGTCAGCAAGAGTCAGATATGACTGAAAAATCATGGTCAGATCCACACTGAAGGGAAATAACTTTGGCAGTTGTTGGGAACATGAACTGGGATGGGGGAGAGACTTGGAACAGGAAGAACAACTAGGAGACTGTTGTAATAATCTCGGTAAGGGGTGATGAAGGTCTGAAAAAAAGTGGTCCTTGTGTGAGTAGGGAGAATGGGTGACATGAGACAAATATGATGGTAGAAGTGGCAAAATATGGCAACTGACTGGACATATGAGGTGAGGAAGAGTGAGGTATTAGGATAATATTGAGTTTACAAATCTGAAAGACTGAAAAGACGACAGAAATAGTAAAGTTTGGGAATTATTTTGAGATGACTCTGGGACAGGGGTGGGGAACCTGCATCCTTGCTCTGGGCCACGTGTAGTCTTCTTGGTCCTTGGGTGTAGCCCTTTGCCATAGTCCAAGTTTTACAGAACAAATCCTTTTCTTAAAGGGATTTGTTTTGGGAAGTTTGGATTCAGTCAAAGGGCTATACCTGAGGAGCTAGAGGGCCACACATGACCTCGAGGCTACACGTTCCCCACTCCTGCTCTGGAATATCCAGTTTAAAAAAAATGTTGCCAGAAAGTAATCGGTGGTACAATCCTGGAACTCAAGGGAGAGTCTGGGCCTGGATATATAACCCATGTTGGGAAGACCCTCTGTGGAAGATGGTCTTAGCCTGTGGTCCATGAACTTAAGAGGTGGTAACTCTTTCGTTATGATTGGTTTCCTTTGTAATCCTGTGTATTTTCTTTTTTTTTTCATTTAAAAATCTGATTCTGAGAAGGGGGCCATAGACTTCCCTAGACTGCCTATGGAGTCTAGGACCTAATAGAGATTAAGAAGCCATGCTCTGTGGATATCTTGGTAACTGAGAGGAGAGAAAAATGAAAGACTCTCACCTACTCCTGCATTACAAACAAGTGAGGGTGGATGAAGGAGCAGAATTGGGAGGTGGGGACAGAAGCTGCCTGGTTTAGGGGAAAGGTAAAGAGTCTGACTTTGGGCATGGCCTTTTCTAAACTGTTCCAAATCTTTGCTACCCTAAAATCTCTGCTTCCCTCTTCTGCTTCTCCCCACTCTGCCTCACCATTCCATCTCAGCCCAGGAAGCTGATCCCTTGGGTCCAATGTTCCTTGTGCAGATAACTCTCAGATCTATATATCCAGCCCTGGCATTCCTTCTGAGCTTCATTTCTACATCAATAACTGCCTGATGGGCTTTTCCTCCTCTCTGGCCTGTGGGCATCCCAAACTCCCCTCTCAATCCAGTTCTCCTCCACTTTTGTGTATTTCTCTTGAGGATAGATGACACAAGTCACAAATTTGGGCCTGGCTAGTAGTGCCCTCCACAGTCAGTCAGTTGTCAGGTCTCTGTATGTCAACCCCCACAACATCCCCTCTCTCTTCACATGGCCATCCATCTAGCTCCAGGATACATCACTTTTCCCTTGATCTAGTACAACTACTTTGCATTTGAACTCGTAACACCTAATCAATCCATCTTCTCCACAGATGTTGATGTAATCATCTGAACTCAGGAACCAAACCACTCTCCTGTGCAAGAATCTTCCGTGGCTCCCTATTGCCCCTAAGATGAAATTAAGATTCCTTAGCCTGACAGTTTCAATCATGGCATAGCCTAAGTCCAGCCTCCCTTTCTAGGCTCATGGCACCCCACTCCCTTTCCCACACCTGACATGCCAACCAGCCTGATATACTATTTTCCCTTCTCTGGACCTTTGCATATTCCTGCAAGGTGCCACCTCTTGGGGATGACCTTTTCTGCTCGCTTTGATTTCACATGGCTGTGTAATCTCTAACTTGTGTGCAGAGTACACCCCTCTTGGGGTTTGACAAGTATTAGTGGGTCATCAAGAGACTCTTCAGGATGCCTAGAAACTTTTGGGCGGCATCTGTGAATTGGAAAGCAAAAGCTGAATGGATTTTGGAGAAAAGAATTGACTGCCTTTTGTCTGACCTTTTCTTTTTTTAAAAAAAGTTAATATTTTATTTTTCCCCAATTACATGTAAAGACAATTCTAACAGTCTTTTTTAATTCAAATTTTGGGTTCCAAATTCTCTCCCACCCTCCCCTTCCCCCTCACTGAAAAGGCGAGCTATTTGATATAGGCCATACATGTGCAGTTCTTCTGACCCTTTGTAATGAGGCCCACTCTAAGTCCTGTGAAATATGGTAGATTGGAGTCCTCCCTCATTTTCTCTTGAGCCAGAAAAGGTAGGGGCAAAGTATCCTTTATTTAGACGTCTATCCCTACCCACCCTTTTCTCTCTCCTTGATCCTCTCTATGTCTCTTCTCAATGATCTCTCCTTGTGTCTCATCTATCTTTTCTTCTGTTTCCTCCTCCTTCTTCTCCTCCTCCCTCTCTGTCTCTATCATCTTCTCTGTTTTCTGTTGCGTATTGCTCTGTTGCTGCTCTGTTTCTGTATTTCTCCCCTTCAGTCTTCATTTCAGTCCTTCTCTGTCTCTCTGCCTTTCTATCTCTGTGTCTATCTCCCTCCCTCCCTCCCCTACAGCTCCTGTCTGTCTCTCCTTGTCTCTGTTTCTCCTTGTCTATGCCTCTCCGTGTCTCTGTCTCTTCGTGTCTTGGTCTCTCTGTGCTCCATGTCTCCGTCTCTCTTGGTCTCCCTCTCCCTAATGCCACAGCTCCTGTCTGTCTCTCTATTTCTTCCAGGTCTTGCTCCTGGCACATAGTTCCTCCTGCTTGGCGGCAATCCCTTTCTGCTGCTCCCAGTGAATGGATGCTTATGGAGTTAGCAGCTGCTGTATGGTTCCCCTTGACTGGCTTGATTAAGCAACGAAAAAAAGTAGCTAAACAAGATTCTTGTACTGGCTGTTAATGCTTTTTGCTTTTGCCATTTGGATATGCTATCACATTCACTCTATTTCATACCCTTCCTGCTGTTCTTGGTTTGGTTTATAGCTAGCAGCCTACTATGTGCCAGGCTAAACACTTTGCAAATCATTTCATCTCATTTGACCTCACAATAGCTCTGTAACATAGATTTTGTTATTATCCCCATTTTACAGATGAGGAAAATTAGACCCATGGAGTTTAAGTGACTAGACCAAGGTCCCCCAGCTAGTCAGTGTTTGAGACCCCGTTTGGCTGTGTAGAATCATTTAGAACTTAGGTGAATTCTTGAGTGCTCATGATCCACAAACTCTAGACTGTCTCTGCTTGGTTTCTTCCTTTAATTTCTGGGCTTCTCTCTCTTCTCTTTCCTGAGCAGTCTGAAGCAACACCAGTATGGCCGCACTTGAGAACCTAGAGGGCTACATGTGGCCTCAAAACTGCCGGTTCCTTACCCTTGAACTATGTCCTTCACATCTGGAACAAAAACATCTCTTCTGTGATGCTGACTTCTCAAGTAGTGAAGTCCCTTGAATTTCTGGGCAAGAGAAGGCCCCTCCCTGCTCCTTTCTGCCCGTTTCCAAATAGTAACTTGTAATTGCTTAGCTGTTAAAGCACATAGAAGATAGACCAAAGGGGGAAAATAGTTCTATTGCATCTGGTGGTGACTCACTTTCAGCAAAGGCATTATCTCCTGTCTAGGACAGGACCCTACACACTGAAGACAATTACCAAATCTCTGGTTTTTGCTTTAAGACTTAGAAAACAACAGTTTCCAAATGAATGAATGAATGACAAAGTATATACTTAGTTCTTACCGTGTGCCAGACACTAAGCGCAGATATCAGCAAATAAAGTGGTCCCTTACTTCAAGAACATTCTGTTTGGGGAAAACAATACATAAAGGGGGGGTCAGAAGGGAGGGGGGGTAATGCATGTCTATCGACATGATTTAGAAATGGTGTAGTGCCTTGGTTCCAGGTTCATCCCTCAGAGCATTGGGTTCCAGGGGCAGATGAGAGAGAGGTGGCTGGAGTATGGGTGGCATGGTTTGGAAATGGTCGAGAAGAAAATACTTTGTAAATACCCGGTGCAAATACTGTTATCCTCATTTTATAAATGAGAATGGCAAAGTAGAGAGGGTAAGTCAGTCTTGCCCAGGGTGACAGAGTGAAAAGTCTTAGACCTAAGGTAAGAACTCATGTCATTTTACAGCAGACTCAGTGTTATTTCTACTACTTGTTGAATTGAAAGGATTGTAGAATAGAAATCCCACCCCCACTCCTGTTCACCAAGAGTTAGAATACACACACTTATGCATGTACATACATGCATACATACATATATGCATATATGTATGTGTATATATATTGTGCATACACATATATACATCTATCTATCTATCTACCTATCTATATGAAATCAATATACCCATAGTGCACTGGTTTTCAAATCTGAGCTTATATGTAACTAGTACTAGCATCAGAGGCTTGACTGTCTTAAGCATTTCTTTTAATCTGGTGAATGACTAATGCTTCGTATTTCTTGTTCATACCATTTTATTAATGATACATGAGAGCGTAAGATGGAATTGTGAAACTTCAAACAAGATCTCAGCTTTTGGAATTATTTAGCATTGAAGGGATGATACCTTCAACTCCTGAGAACTTGGACTTATTTAAAAAATGGGGACTTAACTAATTTAGTTCTCAAGATAATATTGAAAAACAAGCAGAAGTATGTAACCTATATCAAATTGCTTTCTGTCTCAGGGAGGAAGAGAATTTAGAATTCAAACCTTGAAGAAATGAATGTTAAAAATAGTTTTGGACATGTAACTGGGAAAAAATGAAATATTATTTTTAAAAAAGAAGCACATGTAGAAGGCTATATCTATAATTGGATTCCATGTACCCATGATGGCTAGGGACAAGAGAGAGCCTTGTTTACTGGGGGGAAGTTCTTCAGCCATGTTACTGAGAAGGCTATGTGTGCTGGCATCACCTACTGAGTCCTGTCATAAGGTGAGAAATGCTTCATCCAAGGGAGCATAAAGAGGCTATGAGAATGTCATAGAGGCAAAGAGATGTTGCAGAAAGATACATGGACACAGTGAACACAATAAGAGAGTTGCAGGCAATGTAAACGTGGGCCAGACTCTTGAAGTTCCAGTTCCCAAGAGCTCCATCCATCTTAGCTGTTTCCCTAAGACTAAAAGAGAAGAGCCTAAGCAGCATGGCTTCCCAAACTAATCTCTAACACCCTGATGTGACTGATCTGTCCCCCTCTCACTGTGTTGTGGAAATAGGGATTAATTGTTGAATCTGTATAACCTGACAAAATTTCTTTTGATTTACTTTGCATTCTATTTCAGTTAGATATCTTTGGCTCTGATTCCATGGATTTTAATAGATGTTCACCTTAAATAACTTATCTCATGAAGGCAGTGCCAGAGCATTGTATACCCTTGTAGGGAATGAAATGGGGAGGAGCCATGCTAAATACTTAAAGAAAACTGGGTGCCTGGCATGCCTTTGAGAATTGGTTTGATCTATGCTTCTGTCACTGGTAATGGCAGTACTCTAACCATGGACTGCTGTCTTTAAAATTTCCAGGAGACTCTCCACTCCCATTAAGAAGTAGCAAGTGTCAATGTCTAAGAAATCTTACATAAGGAAGGGAAAATGGAGAATCTGAAATGTGATAGGCTTGTTCCAGAAAAAAATCAAGTGCATTATAGAGTATAAGTATGTATTATAGCAGTACCTGAGAGCATTGCCAAGTATATTTTCCCCTGGCTGAATGACAGTTAAGAAGTCACAGAAGCATTTCCAGTGGGAATTTGTGTCCCAAAGCTCTCTTCTAAGATGACAGTTTAGCAACTAAGATCTACCAGGGGGAGGAAGAGGCGTTCACTCTGCTCAAAGTTCCTTCCCCTCGTGTTTTTAGCATTTTATTGCAGAAGGAGCAATATTCATTTTGGATTTGTGGCCCTCTGCAGTCATTGCCTAAGACAATAATTTGGCAGGAAAATCATAGAGGTTTCAAATAGGACTTATTGTAGGGAGAAATGAACTGAAAGGGCACTTGTTTGTTTTTCTGCTTCCTTCCTTGACCTCCCTCCTCAGATGCCAGATACATACCTAGGAGATGGAGGAAGGATGGGAAAATGATAAGAAAGATGAGGAAATCTGTGAAGAGCATTTCCTAGCAGTTTTCACTTAGAAGAAATGGAATGAAATTGATGTCACATTAAAAGACTTGGAGCTGTTCTACTTGACTTTCCAAAATGATGGTGCCTAGGATGCTGAGGGTGTGCCCGTGGAGCTCAGGGTCTGCATTCAGCTTCCATCTTTCCTGTTCTTTTTTAGCTGTAGAGTTGATGATGCCTATAGTGCTGATGGCCCTAGATACCATTTTCACCTGCCCTTGTGGGGCATTCTAGTTAAAACTCCTTGACTTAAATAGCTAAATAAACTGTGATATGCAAATATAGTATTATTTTATAAGAAATAGTGAATATGAATAGTTCAGAAAAACGTAGGAAGGCTGATTCAGAGTAAAGTGAGCAGAACCAGGAAAAATCTGTACATTGAGTACAATATATGGCTAGAATGACAGTAATAGAAAAGAAACTGAGGGTTGAATAATTATGATAATAAGGACGATTCTAGAAAAAAGATACGAAAATGTGTTTCCCTCTCTTTTTTACAGCGGTAGGGGTTGAAGGGGAATTATTAAGGGTGTGGAGCAGTACGTAAGCTCTCAGACTTTGCAGACATTTTGACAAATTTTACTTAACTGCTTCTCCCTATGTATTTTTTATTCTGTTAATGAAGGATTGCTCCCATAATAGGGGAACAGTTATATTCAGAGATGAAAGAGATGTAAAAAGGAAAAAAAAAAGGCAGTAAAAACTTTGAAGACATCTTCAACATAATTGAGATTGACTATTTTTATTTTCATTCACAATAAAGAACATTTGTAGATTTCAGAGAATCACAACATGCAGAATTGGAAGGGACCTCAGGCCTTTTTAGTCTACCCCCTACTTGACTCAGAATCCCTTCTGTAACATACCCAGCAAGTGATCATCTATCCTTTGCTTGCAGACTTCCAATGATGGGCAGCTCACCTATTTCCCTGGCTTGCCATTTCACTTTTGCCCATCTCTAATTGTTAGTATTTTTCTCATTGTATTCACCCTAAGTCTGACTCTTTCCCACTTCTATCTATTTTTCCCAGTTTTGCACTCTGGGGCCAAATAGAAGAAATCACATCCTTCTTTCACATGACAGCTTTAAAATTCTTGATCTTATCAGTTGTACCCTGATAGATCCATCATGGAGCTCATTAAGTTTCCTCTAGAAGGTGGAGCAATGCATGTGCAGAGCAAATGGATCAAATTCTGGGATCCCAGGACTTCAGAATGCCAACTCTGCCCCTTATTGCCCGTGTGATATTCAAGAAGATCCTTTCTTGCTTCTGACTCATATAAGGCTTTTCTTTTACTATTCTTTTCTGGACTCCTTGTGTGCAAAGGAATTGTATACAAAGCTTTTCCTTTCCCAAAAATTCTATCTGTCCTCTTGTCTTGGTTTCTTTATATAAAGAGAAAAGCAGAGGCAAATGGAAATTCACAGTGGGAAGGGACCTTGGGGATCTAGTCACACACACAGGTGATACTTTGTATGGCATCTCTGTCAAGTAGTCAGCAAAACCCTCCTCGAAGACCTCCAAATATGGAGACCCTGCTACCATCCAAGATACCTAATCTGATTCCACTTTTGAACAGTTCTTATGGATAACTTTTTTTCTGACATCAGGCCTAAATCTGCCTTTTTGCCATCTTCTTCCCTTTCTCTTGGTTCAGCTCTTCAGGGTTGACCCTTCAAATACTTGAAAGCTAGCCTCTTCAAGATTTTTCTTTCTCAGGCTCGTTGAGAGTGATGTGGTCCAAAGAGACCACTTTGGTAGCAGCAGCATGAAGAGCAGATTCCAGGGGCTTGGTGAGTGGCTCAGGAATTCAGTGGAGAAGGTGATTTAAGAATCGAGCTGACATATGGCCAAAGCATAAGCTAAAGATGGAAAAAAAAATAAAAGACATGAGAATGTACCTCCACCCCATCTTTTCAGAGGCAAGATGATGGCTCTGAGTGTGGAATACTGCCTATAAGGTGAGACTTAGTTAATTTCACTGATCTTTCTTTTTCTTTTTCTTTTTTTTCTTTTGTGTTATTGAGGATGACTCTCTGAGGGAGGGGGTAGCAGAAGAAAACATAGTTGTTTTTTTTTTTAATCTCAGTACATTAACAGAAAGGGCAGGAGGAAGGGAAGGGTATCAAACTTTGTACTAAACACTGTACAAATATTATCTCGCAACAACTCTGGAGGTGACATACTGTTATTATTCCTATTTTATTTCCTCTATTGAGGAAATTAAGGGAGATGGAGATTAAGTGACTGGCCCAGAATCATAGAGATAGTAAGTTTCTAGTAGATTTGAACTCGGTCTTCCTGACTCCAGATCCAGTCTTCTATCCACTGTACTACTTCAAGGAGCAGTGATATATAATCCAGGTGTGCTATGATCAATTGACACAATGTTTTCATTGATTGCTGGCGCCACTCCCTTGCATGTGTTGTTACCCCCTATTGGAATATAAACTTCTTGAGGCCAGAGATTATTTTGCTTTCTTATATTTTTATACCTTGCACTAAATACAGTACTTGGTATGTAGCAAATACTCATTATATCCTCTTTTATTCATCTGTACAGTCCAAGCCCTGAAGGAGTATACCATTTAGTGGGTAAGATACTTTGATGTATGTGGCCCTGAGTGGGACAGATCAGAAGTGCAGTAGGAATCCAGAGACAAAAGAGATAATCATGGTTTACAGTAGTTAGAGAAAGCATCCTGAAGGAGGTACGGCTTAGCCTGGGTCTTGAAGGATGAGGAGGATTTGACTGCAGTGGGGGAAGGCTTAATGGGCAGGGTTTTAAGGCCAGAAGGACATAAGCAATAACAAAATTGGAGGTAAAAAGTTTTTTCTAAATATTTGGAAGGGGAAAAAATACCTTTGAAAACTTTTGGTGTGAGTGACAGGAGAGGTAGAGTGTGTGTGTCCTGTATGAAAATTAGGATGCCCAAGCAGTTAGTCACAGTCTTTGAAACATCAAAGTCCACTTTCTGTCATACTTATTCACTACATGTCTGAATGGATTACGCACTTCAAAACTAGCCTTTGTGGCATTCTATGACTTGTCCTTTTTTGAAGTCATATGTCCATGCATTTGCATAGCTGCCAGGTGTACTCCCAGACCAGGCCAGAGGAAATTTACCCTTGGGAGGACAGATGTGGCCTCAGCCAATGTGTTATACCCACTGGACAGAAGGGCCCCAGATTGCTTTCTGGAATCATGCCAGCACTTCCTTTTGCCCCATTGGACTCATGCTTTGATTCATCGTCCTAGCCTGGTGTGCACAGTGGATGAGAAAAGAAAGGCACTACTCAAGGTCAGGGCTGCTGAAGAGGAAACCGTTTAGGCAGTGATTGTGTGAAATGAATCTTAGCTGCTCTCCCCTCTTGGAATTACAGCTTCGAGCCTTGCGAAGCTGGAGGGACGTGCAGTGACTGCTGAGGCCTTGTCTTTGTTTTTGTGGCTGCCTTAATTGTTTCGTGATTTGCCCACGTAGCTTAGGGTGCAGGGATCTCTAAGGACAGTGACTGAGACACAAGATACTCTGTCTGCCGATGGCTTCCATTCCTCTTTTCATTTGGTATAGCATGATCAGAAAGGCCAAACAACCTCTGTTGGCCCTGGAGCCAGTCTGTGGGGGCCAGTATAGAGAGTTAGGGTGGCCATAGAGCTGTGGGAAGAAACCCAAGAGTGATTTATACAAGGTTCAGTTCAATTCGTTTCAATTTAGCAATCGTGACTGAGTGCCTACTGTTTGCAAGGTGAAAGATTTATTCATATGGAAGAGAAACCTGAACCTGAACTGGAGAAGTCTAGAACACAGTGTCCCTGAGGCAATGGAAAAGCCTGGGGTGGAGTGGGAATGGGGGGGGTTATGGTGGTATGAGCAGGCTATACAACTCTCAAGAAACAGAATTATAAAGGAAAACCAGAGCGCACAAAAGAAGATGGGTCAGTCATGAGATGAGATCAAGGGTCAACAGATGGGCATCTTGTATGTTCCTCTGATGTCCTCAGAATGTCAGGAGAGCATGAAGAAGACCCCCAGCATGGTGAGTGGACTCCCTGTGGTGAACTTCTGGGAGAACATGTACCGGAGCTGTGTAAGATGAATAGGTATGGAGGGGCTATGGAGAGGATAGTCACATAGATGGGGTCATGGACCCACTGTATTATTGGCATTTGTGTATGCTACTGTTCTAGGCTCTGGAGATATAAATCCAGGGTATTTATGAGGGAATGGCTTTGTCTGCACTTAAGTGCTATGGCAGTGGAAGCTGGAAGGATTATCTTCATGGCACATGTTTCTTTGAAAGGTACAAGGTGAGTGTATCACCCTAAATCTGTTCATGAAGGCAGGAGAGACATCCAGTTTGCTAAGTTGGATAACAAGCTGGAAAACAAGACCTCCTTTTGATGGGCCATTTTCATCATTGTCCCCTTTGAATGGCATGGCATGTTCCATATCTTTCTTGTTATACACAGAACACGTAAAATAAGCCTGCTTATTGCTCTATCCTAATGCTAATGTGACATGAAGCTTTTTTGCATTTTGAAGGACAATATATTGAGTGGAGTAGAGGAAAGGCCACTGAGTCTGGGCACAGGAGAACTGGTCTCCTGGCCTGACTCTGAAACCTTGTAACTATGTGATCCAGGATAAATTACTCTACCCTTTGGTAGTGAATGTTCTTTGTATGCTTTGCAGCCCAACGGTGATATTCATAATCTATAAAATACTCCTAAAATGTCACCTAAAGACTTGATAGTGAATGCCCACCTCATGTGCTTAGCTGGACTTCTAAACCTGCTTGGCCAACAGTTTGCCAGTGTTATCCTTCTTGGACCTTGGTGTTCTAAGTACTAGAGAACTGTAGTCATTTGGGCATTCGGATGTATTGACAATTATTCATCCAAATGAAAATTGTTAATTCAGTAGACTTCTCAGAGAAAATGAATTTGTAAAATAAAGCTGTAGATTGTGTGTGTGTGTGTGCATGTGCGCGTGCATGTATGTAATAACTTATGGATAATAGGTACTTTCATATATTTCACTTCATATATATTAAATGGGTTTTTTTGGTTGTTGTTTGTTTCTTTTTGGCCTTTCTTTGTATCCTTAGCACAGTACCTGGAAAATGATAGGATCTTAATTGATGCTAGTTGAATGACTAAGTAGCTAATATAGTTCTTTAGGTTTGCCTAGGACTTTGCAGATTTTATTTCATAGGAGCCTCACAACTGTTCATGGGGCTTACCATATTGGTTCTGGATGTAGTGCAGACCCTGATCAGCTTGAATGCTACTGCACCCCCAAACTCCCAAGCTCAAGGGATCCACCAGTCTCAGCTTCCCTAGTGAAAGGCTATTGTAGATGGGTACCACCATGCCTGGTTTAGCATATACTCTTGTTTATTTGTCTTTTCTTCCTATATTTTTTTACTATGTCATCTTTTCATCCCAGCAGCCCCTCCAGCCCAGGGTCCTGTCTTTGTTCTCTTGATATTTCAAAGAACTAGTGCAGTGCCCAGCACTAGGGAAATGTCTATTGATGAATGCTGACTTTGAGCTGGTGAGGTCCATCCCTGAAAAGGAATTCATAGAGTATTCCAGATTACTCATCATTGGAGGAAAATGAAATGGCCTGTTGGAATACCTTGACCTTTTTTTTTTTTTTTTAACAGTTAAGGAAGGGGTCCAGCACTTAATTGAAAAGATGATGGCTTTTGAAAAAAAAATGACATAGTGTGAAAAGCTCATTTTGCTTAATGATACTGCCTGCTGCAAGGTCAGCAGAATATTCCAAATGGCCTGTGATCTGTGAAAGTTTATCTATAACAAGGGGTTAAATGATGTCTGACCAGATGTAAAAATGATATCAACCATCCATTTTTCTCATTTAATGAATGTCCAAAGTGAAAGGAGGCAGTGTGAATATAAACTGTGTTAGAGCTAAGGATTTAAAAAAAATTTTTAATCCCCAAAATATGTTCCCCAAAATAATGACCATTTTTAGAAAACAGTGACGGCCTACTGTTGCAATTAAACCAAGTTTATTGTACAGACTGAATGAATTGTACCATTCTGCTCTGTTTCCATATTGGTTTAAGGAGATCTGATTGCAAAGTCTAGTGAAGATGAAACTAGTGTATTTTCCAATGAAATCAAGGACATGTGCAGGGGTGGGAAGGGCCATATGAATTAGCATCAGAGGGGCATTTTACAAAGGGAAACTGTGGCCCAAGGAGGGGAAGTTATTGTCCAAGATCACATAGGAGGTAGCAAGCATATTTTATGGCACATTATGCAGTTTGGTCATGGGGTAATACAGAACTAGACCCAGAAGAGGAAGTTTCAGGGAGCCAGATTTGGGCTAAATGTAAGAACTTTATACTCTTTCAGGCTGTATAAACAGGAATGAGTTGCTTGATTAAGTATCACTGATAGTACTCATGTGGCAGTTGGCTCTTTAAGGATTTCATGGAAGCCATTGCCACTCGTCATAGGACTTGGTCCAGGGTACTTCTAAGATCCCTTCTGACAGTTGGGTTCCAGTTCTTGGTATTTCAGTGAGATAACTGATTCCACAAAATGTTGTCTTAAATCACATTGCATAGCTGAGGGTCATCCTCTCTGATGTGGTCACATGTAATGGGTTTTCTTCCTTCTCCCATTCCTTCACTGTGCTCTGGTCCTTGTTATTTAGACAGGTTTAGGGTATGAACAAAGCAGCAAGCATATAGATGCATTTGCCTATGGTTTTTGTGCTTTCTGGGGGGCCAGTGGGAACCCTTTGGCAGAGAGGATGATATCCTGGATCGGTCATTATCCTCTAGTACCCCCAGGGTTTTCCTTTGTCTGAGATCTTTTGTATCATGACAAGGAAGGACAGCTACTCTGTGTGCTGGGAGCTCTAGCTGGGGTGAGGGGAAGGGCAGGGAGTATAGGGACCTCTTATCCTCAGCCATTTACCAATAAAACAAAGCCACCGGCATCCTGCCTCCCTCTCCTGTCCTTGTAGCTGCCTCTCCTGCTGTGCCTTCAGCTCCTGGCATAGCATAGAGTCACCTGGGGAATACAGTGACACAGCTCTCCTTCAGATCAGGGACAGAATAGAGTTAATTACAGATTTTCATTTTCCCCCAAACTTCTAAGAACATGCCTAGGGATAAGAGCATATAAAATACGCATAGCTTATTATACACATAGATAATCAGCATTCTCCCCTAAAACATGGTTGCAGGGTTTCTATTGGAAAAAAAAACACAAAAGGAGAAGAAATAAAAATGATCAACAGACAATTGTGAATTTTTTCTTAATTTAAATTATATTAGGAGCCTGACAACACCTGAATATTCAAATGAATCTGAAGTTTTATCATGTAGATATTCCTTCCAGTGATGCAGATCACAGCCCATCCCTTCCTGTCCATTCCGTCCAGCTCCTGTCCATGCCCTCCTCTAAATTTACCCTAGGCTGTCCACCCAATGTGTTCTTTCTTGACACTGTTAACATACCAGGGGAATACTGGAATTGTCTGATTGTCTTCTCTTGCTCTCAACACCAGACCAGTCCACCTTCGTTTTGGTCTCACAGTTCTCTGCTGGTGACTGTTGCCCTGGTTCCTCTTTGTGGTCCCTTATTTGGTGTATGGTGTAGTCTATTCACAGTTTCTGCATACATCTCCATTTCCCTCTTGTGCACTGGGTAAGATTGTGCAACATGGGAGATATTGGCACAGGACTACACAGCATGGCATTCCCACGTCAGAGAGGGTACTGTGTTCTATGGGCAAAGCAGAAATGAAACAGCACAAAGGAAACATAGGATGTGCAGATTTAGAGTATTCACCCCAAATGTTCACATGGACTATCCCTATCCAATCTATGGTAGAGCATTCTGAGCTTGTACTGGGGCTGATCAGCCACAGTGAGACACAGGGAAACTTGACTTCATCGTGGTGATGTCATTTTGGTCCTCTTCCAGAATGAAGGATAACAGACAACCAACATATTGCACGAGCCTCATCTTTGGGCTTCTTCATTTGCATCCTATTCTACTGGACCCACAGGCATACCTGTCAGTTTCTGAGATCCCCAGGAATACCACACAGGCCAGGCTCTCAAGAAAAGAGCCCAATGGATTTGCTAGTCTCTGGTCATCTTTTGCAGGAGATTGCTTCAGAGTCACCTTACAGGGTTCCATGTGCTAGCTGCTCTCCCTGGTTGTGAGATGCCTGTGTTGACTGTGGCAAATCATCTTCCAGGCAGGCATGGGGGGCCTCCAGAACCTGGAGCAGGGCAGGCCTCCAGGTGAATCTCAAACCTACTAAGGAAGGTCAATGTTGACATTTCCTTCTCCATCCTCACTAGCAGTAGTGTCCCCATGACAAAGAACATGCTGGTGATGGCTCTATCCACCCTGGGAAGAGATGCCCCCAGTATAGAATCCACGCAATGCTCATGAAGAACATCACTGAGGAGACCAGTGTCACTCACCACTGTGAGGATGCAAGAAAGCCCTGAATGCTGGGTTTGAAGGCAGCAGGAAGAAGAAGACAGTCAGGTTGTTATGCTTATTGCAGCCCCAGCTCAGCAAATGAAGAATGACCTGTACTACCTTCATGATAGTCTTCTATGTCTCTGGTACATACTTCTATGTTCAGATCACTCAATAAAGTGACATCAGGTGACATGGCTCCAAGATTTCACATAGCTTGTTTGGTGGTGGTGGGGAGACACAGGAGTAGTACCCAGAGTTTTCCTTAGGTTGTTTGTTGTGAAGTTCTTTTGAGTTCTTATCACTAGTCTTTTTAGAAATGCTTCCTATTGAAATTCAGCACTCTCAGTTCCAAAGAAATGCTTAATTTTAATGATCAATGTGACATAGATCCAGTCTCCTAGGCATGAGAATTTGTAGCTGCACTGTGCTGGGAATAGGTCTGCCCTTGGCCTCCCACACTTTCCCCAAGTTTGTACAGGTACATATATGTCAATAACCTGTGATTTGCTCCATGTTAAGAAGTTGTGTGTGGGACTTAACTCTAGAAAGTTGCTTGAGACACAGAGAATCAAGGATGACAGACATAGCATGTAAGTGACAGAGTTAGAATATGAAGAACCCTTCCCCTCAGGCAAGTTAACTTTTGTGCTGTAGGGACTAACTAAACCTCACAGATCGGGGTTGGGATCTGCACTGATGAAGGGAGCTTGTATGTTGGGAGCATCCTACATTAGTATATCACAGATTCTTTCATTCTCATAACTGCATTTTCTCAATTAAAGCCCTCCTTCCAAGTCAATCCTTTTCCTTCCCTGTGTATCCAATAGTGATTTGTTGTGGACAAACAACCTGGTGGCCAACCTTCTAGTCTTTACTTTGGCTGATCTGTATGTAGCAACCATCTGACACATATTTATTGGCACCACTTGGACCTTCCACTAAATGCTGCCATACCCTCCCCCACTTTAGAACCTTGGACAGCAGGGTATTCTTTATTCCCTTGAAATTCTTTACTTTCTGCCAACTGAATTTTGCTGTAGAGAAAGTCCTTGTAACCCTTCATTGTACTTAATCTTTTCTAAAGTGTTGTAATTTCTAGTAAATCTTGACTGAGTTTTAATGTTGTTTAGAATGACATGTCTCTTATTCCTCCTTATTTTTTGTCATGACGTCTCTTTTTTATTAATTATCATTGACTCTTGACAGTTACAAATAGACCATTTCCTCTGCAGAGATAATTTTTGTCCCTTTGTCTAAGTTATGCCTCACTTTGTAGTCTTAATTAAGTGAAGACCACTGGGCATCATCAGAATGACTTTATTCTGCATTTTGCTGTGAATGTTTTGTGTTGCTTTTATATAATATAATGCCAGTTAATTAAGAATTTTAGATATTTTGGTTCCACTGACAAATGAAGAGCATTAAAGACATGAGAAATCTTGAGTTGTTCATAATCAATCACTTTATTTAGTGACCCAAAGTGATGAAAGCCAATAGAAGAGAAAAAAGTGAGTGCATCTAGGATTCAGAAGATGTAGAGTGCATCTAGGATGATCAACATCACAGATGTGTCCTTAACTTGCTGGCAACAGGCTGCAGGATCTTATTCCTCATTGACTTCATGCTGTCTTGCATCCTGCAATTCAGAGCACTCCTGCAGCCAAAGGACAATGACATTGTCAGACACCTGATGCTGAGGAAGATCTTACAAGTATCTTGGTTAGAGAGACTTGGGGCTGCTGCAAAATGAATAGATTAAAAAATATCTCCTGACCCTTTGAAATGTGAGGCTCTCCAAAGCTGAAGTTTACTATATATATATTCCTCCGTCAAAAACACCATTTTCCAGGGCCAATTCATGAAGTCTATGAAACTATATTAGGTTGGGACATGTTTTTTATGTGTCTACTTGTATCATGTCCTTTTGAAAGTCCACATGACCTTGAGGTCACAGGTTTGGGGGTCAGGATGAATTAGCCAAGGGTCCTCACCTGACTGTAGAATGCCATGCTTCGAAGTATCTGGAAGCTAAGTCTCACATTTGAAAATCTTTGTAGAGGGATTGAGATTTTCTGTCAGAAAGTTTAGAATTGTCAGTAAACAACCTTGAGCCTTAACTTGAAAATCTTAGTAGCAGGAATGAGATTTTCACTCAGAAAGTCTAGAATGACCAGTAAACAACCTTGAGCCCCAACTTGCAATTAGCTCAGGACCTGTTGGGCATCCCTTCCTTTCCTAGGAGAGGGAAGTTGATGCCCTCACTCCTGGGCTTTTTGGCCCAGTTTGAGGATTTTCAGTGAGCTCTGGCCCCGTATATGTACCCATCAGTAAGGGTGACACACCCATCCACCCAACAATGCTTGACGTCTCAACAATTGGTGACAGCAGAGGCATTTTACCAAAAATAGTAGTATTGTCCTTTTGTTAAGCCAAAATGGTAAATTGCCTTTTTTAACCAAAATTGGTAATACTGGCTTTTTAAAACCCCAAGTGGTGACACTGAGTTTTTTTAAACCAAAAATGGTAATAGTTACTTTAAAAGCTGACATACCTTTAATTTTCTTCATGCATGACACTCTGCAATGGGATATGCCCTTGCCAATCAGTCAATCAAGCTGTACTTGTGTTTGATTAGTGGTTGGAAGTACATATTGAACAATGAGGTAGTTGTCCTGCCTCAAGCTTATGCTCTCCTGGGATAAGGTAATAAGTTTATTTTCTATTGGGAACATAATGACATAAATGAGAGGCTTGGAACTAGATGATTTTTAAGGTGCCTTCTCACTCAAAATCTATGAAAATTGCACAAGTAGTCAGCACAGCTAAATGGGAAAGCCGCATACAGATTTGAAAGGAGAGAATGGAAGACATTTACTGTGCTGATCCTATGCAAATTTATAAGCTCAGAAAGCAGCAGTTGTAGCTACCACATCTAACAAAGTTGAACTCAAATAATAAAACATGAAGGGACAGAAACCAAAGGATGATTATGTCACATTAAAATTTACCTTTGACGATGAAAGGATTTTGATAGTAAGGCAATTTCAAAACAAAACTTGGACAGACCAACAATGGCAATATGGGGATTCAATGTTACACTAGCATGGGACAAATTGAAACAGGAAGACGCACTTGGAAGGGCTTACACTGTTGACTGTCACATGGGAAACACTATGTTTGATACCTACATGGAGATCAGGGAATTTCTTTTTTATGTAAATAAGTGCAGAGCCCTCAGAAACACTGACCACAAACTAAGGTATAAAGAATTTATGTTAACAACCAATCATTTACCTAGAGAACAGAGCTAGGTGTTATCGTTACCCTTGTGTTACAGACGGGGAAAATATGGTTGAATGACCTGCCCAGGATCACACAGAGAGGTGGTGTCTGGGGCAGTACTGGAACTCATGTCCACGACTCCATGTCTAGACCTTTTACTCTCTGCACCACCAGGTCTTAATACCCATCTCTCTGATGTCACAGGATTGTTGAAGGTTGCACGGTAAGCACATTGAAAGCTTTCAATCTCTATCACATTGTATATTATTATTGTTTTTTTTTTAATTCTTCTTATTATACTAATGTTATTAGGCTCCCTCAGAAGGCCCTGACTTCCAGGCTTCTATGATATCGTCTCTTTCCAGGAAGTCTTTCACATAGTGGGAGTTGTTTGGACATGCTTATTCATTGAGGGACATGAAATAGAGGCGCCTGCAGGAGATCCAAGTTTGGGCTAACGTTTCTCATCCCCCTTAGCCTCAACGTGGGGTGATGACCCATGGAACTGGAGCTCTAGAGGCTCAGGGTTGGTCGAGTCCTTAGCATTTGTGGTCAACTGCTTATCTTTTGAGGAGATACAAATCCCTGCTAAACTGTCCCACATAGCCATGGGGCCATTGGTTTTCATCTACAGTTTTCCAGCTGTGATCACTTTCTACATCCTATTTCAGTACATTGTAGTTATATGCATGACCTTGTTCCTACTTCAAGTCAGGAAGATTTTCTTGGAGGTACTAGTCCCAGTCCACCAGGTCTCTCCTTCAGAGTCTGCATACTGCTGCTGTGCCCAATCTGCGGTAGAGCATTCTGAGCTCCTATTGGGCTGATCAACCACAGTCGGATACAGGGAAACTTGACTTTATTGTGGTGATGTTATTTTGGTCCTCTTCCAGAATGAAGGGCAACATCTAGCTGTAGAGACTGCCAATTCCTTGAAACGGAATGGTGAACATTCATTCAGAGGTCGAACAAGACTCCTGTACCCTTCAGGTCATCTATGTCCTCAGTCTACCTGTTTGTGATGTCCTTTGCTCTAAGTAGCTGAGAATTGAAAACTTAGAAGTGTTTTGATACTTTAAAATTATTCAACTGATTTTAAATCATTCATTATTGAGACCTTTTGGTAAATGTCTATAAACAAGAAGTATGCAATTTATGGCCTACTAATTAAATATGGAAATTATAGCTTATAATTCCATATATTTCATTTTGTACCTATTAAAATTCAACTACTAAGTTGTGGAAGGATCATGACTTGTGTCAGAGGTCATAGTAACTTTACTGAGCAAGGCACAGAGCCTTATAGTATTGAAATCAAGCAAACACACACACACGCAATGAGATTAAAAAGCAAAACTGTCCTCATACCATAAAAGGGTACACAACTCAATGCTAGCTAAACACTTATTTTCATGTATTCACTGCTGAAAGGAATTACTGGAGGGATGTTGAGGAAGGTGAGGTGAGGGTTCTCAAGGGAGACTTATTGTAATAAGGTTTAGGGAATGAATGTGGATCTGAATTTGTTGAGAAGTGCATCAGTTTTAGCTTCAAGATCAAAGCATTTGGCACACTGGCAGATGTGTGGTTTTTGACAAGTTTCTCTGCGTGTCTTCTTTCTGCTGGTATGTGTGCTGGCCCATAGTGAGTTAAAACAAATGAACAAACAAAAAAACCCAATACACTGCATGTAATCATGATGAATTCCTCTGGGTGTTCTGTTGGTTTCATCCTCACCTCACTCCTTTTGACGTTTATTACCAACATTGTTTTACTCTCCTCCTAAAGTATCATAAGATTCTTCATGGTACAGCAAAAAGAAGTAAGGGGGGAGGGTATGGGTTCGAATTCTGACCAGCAAAGTGCTTGCATGATGATTTTGCGAAGGGAACATATAGCAAGGAGAACCAGGAGACAGCAGTGTTATTGGAAGGGAAAGAGTTCCTGGGAGGACAGGAGTGGTCACCAGAGTCTCAGCTGCAGGAGAGTGACAACTGAAAGACCATTCTCAAATTCAGTAGTTAAATGTTCCTTAGTAACCCTTGAGAAAACAGTTTCAGCATAGTGGTTGGGTTCCAAGCAACATTCCAGAGGGTAAAGAGATAAGGGGTACCTGAAATCTTTCTGTTTTATGACCACATTTAGAGTTACAAGGGACCTTAGAAATCATCTACCTAGCCCAACACCCTTGATTTTGCAAATGGTGTAATTGAGGCCCAAAGATGGGAATTGTCTTTTCTAAAGGTACTTAGATGATAAATAGTACCACTGAGTTTGAACTCAGCTCCTCTTATTCCAAACACAGTATTCTTCTTTGGGTGGGTCCTGCCATAGCTCATGTTCCATTTGGCTTCACCTTCAGGAAAGAGGAGTCTCCTCTGTGCTGTGGTGAGCTCCAAGAGGTGGGCTGTAGAGCACATGGTGAATGTTTATTGGATTGAATTGAAAGTGCTAAATCCCCTTCTGGATTTTTATTTCTCATGAGCTGGATAGTAGAGGAGGAACCCTTCTTTAATCAGGTTTGTGTCTTCATGATTTAATAAACACTTCATCATCCATTATCTTGGAAACCAGAATGAGAACCATTTTATGGGGTTTATCTGAGGAGGCTATCACTACTTGTTATACGAAAAGAGAATGAGTCCCAGATACGAAAGAACAAATGGACACTTAATCACAACTTGACTGTGGAGTCGGTTTTGCCCGTGATGAACAGAGGTATGGTAACGGGGACAAAAGAATAGACCCTAACGTCAAGTGCTTTTGAAAATATACAGCCATTCTTCCTCAAATGTTGTGTAGGAGAAACTAATTGTAAAAGTCACATTAGCTGTTCAGTATTCTGTGTTGATATAGAGTGCCAGTGGGAATTTTCATGAGAATAGCCTATAGCCTTTGGCTCTGTCTTGAGAAATGCATACTGTGAATACATCAGGCTGATGGAAAGCCTAGACTCCAAGAATTGTCTTCAGTACATCAGTGATATTTCTGGCTGCAGAAAGAGTTTTCTATGTAAATACTGAAGTGACTGTTGTCGTCAGGTACCAAACCCCCATTCATCTCTTTATATCTGTTTTTAAGAGCTTGGCAACCAAGTCAAGGTCACACAAGGCCCTTTGCTTCCCTCAGCTGAGTGTTCTACAGAGTACAATGCCTTCCATGCCCACTTATTGTAATAGGCCCTCACACACATGGCTTCACTCTCCTCTCCTTTTGAGGCCACTGAGGGTGAAAACCAGCATCCGAACACCATGAAGGATTTCTGTGCATTGTTTCTCATCACGCACAAGAACATTGGAATAGGCAATTACAGTGCCTACACTTTCAGTTCTTTAGATTTGTATTACGCCCCAGTCAAATTTATGGCATCAGAAGTGCACCAATGCCCTCTCCCAGTACAGCCAGGGAAAGAGAGTTGCTGAAAAACAATTAAAGTGGAATTTGCTCATATTGTATCTTTACTTTGCCTTGCATGTGAGTTTCAGTTGTAAAGTTCTAATAGTACTGTTCTCCACATTGAACTTTTTGTCACGTCTTCCTCTGCCTTTTCAGAGAATCAGCATTAGAAGGGAACTTAGAGGTCACCTAGTCTCATC
Organism: Notamacropus eugenii; assembly: GCF_028372415.1. NCBI lineage: Eukaryota > Metazoa > Chordata > Mammalia > Diprotodontia > Macropodidae > Notamacropus > Notamacropus eugenii. The sequence goes on along the minus strand of NC_092879.1, from coordinate 64,527,960 downwards.
TCCTTCCCCAAGATGAGCTCCCCTATGAAATCATTGATTGATTTCCATTCAACCCATTGGCATTTATTAAATACCTACTATGTACAAGGCATTTTGCAGTGTCTCCTGGGAAATCTGATCCAGAATTTGAAGGCATCTCTCCTCCAGGAGCCTGGTTTGTTTTTGAGTTTTTGAGGGGGCCATGGAAGGCATACACACAGAGAGGTAAAAGTAAGGACTTTTTTCGCTGAAATTTCAACCCAGGGAGAGTTAGTGGGATAGAGAGGTGGTCTCAGAGGCACATGGTCTGTCCTGAAATTCATTCTCAATGACAGTACCCAAGAGAAGCAGTCTAAAAGAGAACAAATGAATATAAACCTGGAAAAAGCAGATGGGACTGGAATTCAGGATTTTCTGATTCCCAGGCCTGAGCTATATTCACTGTGCAACATTGCTTTCCTGTGTTATTGTTAGTACTGTCATCACCAAGTAGGGGAAGCCATAGGGAAGTATGAGCAAAGGAGGTAACCTGCATTAGTGGAGGAAGTTCCTTCACCAGGGAGTTCCCAATACCAATGGAATCACTGTTCTAATAGGTCAAATTCCTATTCTAATACTCCTATTTCAATCCTAACAGCTGTGGGGACCTAGAAAGACTCTTTGGGGGAGGATTAGGTCATTGGAGCTGTGGCTTGAAGGAAGATAAGGATTCACTGAGGTGGAGATAAGAAGGAGTCTTTTGAAGGGAAGAAAAGGTAGCTTCTGGGCATGAACAGAGGTGGGAGATGAAACCCTGAGTTTAGGCAACAGAATAGTCCAATTTGACTGAGATATAAAGTAGGGGTATGTGAAATAAGTTTGTCAAGGCCTATTGGAGTCTGATTGTGGAGCATCTAAAGTGACAGACTCTGGTGTCTGGATACTTTTAAAGGCAATAGGAGACTTTGGAAAGTTTGTGAGCAAGAGAATAACATGGCCAGATCTAGGTTTTAGGAAGATTGTTTTGGCAACTGGTAGAGAATGTTGATCAGAGGTGACAGAATGGAGAAGGGGAGACTACTGGGGAGTCTATTGTAATATTCTAGTCAAATAGTTGTGAGAGACTGAATTATAGTTGTGGCAAGCCTAGAAAAAGGAAGTGATGTTAGAAAAGTTGTGAAATTAAAACAGATAGAATTGGGCAACTGATTGGCTATTGTGAGGGCTGGGGTGGGGAGGAGTGGGTAAAGTAACAAAAGGTCAGCTTTTGAGATCACAGAACTGGGTGACTGGAAAATGGTGGTGCCTGTGATAGAAATAACAAAGATAACTCACATTGAGGTTTGTCAAAACTTGGGAGGGAGGAAGCTTAAGCATCATTGTCATCCTCATTTTACAGATGAGCCAATGGAGCCTCCAAGAAGTTAAGTGCTTGCCCATGATCATTTATTTTACAAAAGACTGAGACAAGATTCTCCTCCCCCAAGTTCCTATGTTTCCAGGGCCAGTCCTCTGTCTGCTCTGGAACTCTGCCTCTCATTGTAGGCATCCTATCCATACCTTCTCATCCTGTGTACTTCTTGCCCATAAGTGCTTCAAAGAGGATCCAACCAAATGCTTTGAAGGCCTTCCTGCAAAGCTTTTAACAGTTCATGGGCATTACTTAAACTGTCTCCTCTCTCAGCTTGGCTGGCCTACTTCTGTTCCCAGTCACCAATTGAATGTCTTCAATGATTTCTTTTATGCCCCTTCTTGTGTCCAGGCTATCACTGCCAGAATGCCGCTGCCTTCTTATGTCCATTGGGCCTCTCTCCATTGTCCTTTGGATCACGTGATTTTCATCTTTCTGAGCTCATGGCATTCCATGATTCAGAGCTGAATGGCCTCATCAGGTGAATGTTGGCAGGGGATGGTTTGGCTTGGATGAGAGTGATGCCATTTCTTGAATGGGCCCTTGACTCACTTGTCGCTCCTATTCAATTCCCACTACTATATTGTGGTTGGCACGGCACCCATTAAAATCAACAGCTCTTTTTCATGTGAAAATCAAGTTGAACCTCGTTCCCCACTTGAAATTCAACCATAAGTATTTACATTGATTCCCCTGCCCTTCATCTTCTTAGATTCACCTTATGGCTGGGGTCTGTAGAGATTTTGTGGAGCTTGATTTTGTCATCCAGTGTGTTGCCTATCATTCCTCCCAGCTCTGTGCCATCCCCTGATTGGACACGTGGGCCATCTTAATCACAGATGTTGATAAAAATATTGAAGAGGATGGAGCTGAGGACGGAGACTTCCATGCCTGCAAAACAGAAATCTATTCCTTTCCTCATTTTAAATATTGGACAAAGTTTAAATTCAGGGACTCAAAGATAACATTTTTAGGATGAGAGACCACTAAATCTGGCCTTCTTTGGAGATGGTGGTGTTAAGCACCTTCCTTACTTTACTCCTCCTTCCTCTACCTTCCACTGATGAATCATATTGGTACCTGGTTTGTAAGATATGTCACTGCATGGAAGAGAGAAGGTTTGTACAATGTCAGGCCCCAGTTACTTTCTCTTCTGATGGTGCTTAGCTCTTGCCTTTTGTCTCTCCTGTTGACTACCTGCTTACAGAAGCATCCCAGTAGTACTGTTTTTCTCCCCACTCAAGGATGGTACCACTTCTCAGAGGCCCTCTACAGACCAGAAGTAGTTGGGCTTCATGGGCATCCCAGGGCCCCTCAGAATACATAGCCATATTAGACCCTTCTATTAGGTGTGGTTTGCCTACCAGGTTCCCTAGAATGTCAACACATGAGTTGCATCAACTGTTTGGATCAACACGCTCTTCATCTACTCAAGTGAGCTAATATTTGTAAATATTTGTAAAGCTCTTAACACAGTGCTTGGCACAGAGTACTAGCTGCTCTCCTTCACCATGCACAGCTGGAAAAACTTGAGCCTCCATCAAGGTTTATCAATCCTTGTACCCATTCCTCCCCTCCCCTAGTCTGCCACTCCCCCAGTGAACCCTTGAATTCTTAGAACACCTTGAACCATAGCACCAGTTTTCCCTTTTCATTGCCCATCAACTTTAGAGGTATTGAGAGGTACAGGAATAACTCCCACAGCCCTGCCTCAGTCAATCATTTCGTTAAAGCCTTGTTCTCATCACCAAACTTCCATCATAAAGTTTCTGCAATGTTGTAAAGGTGATCATTCATTCATCACCTTGTCCCTGTGGGACTTATTGCCTCTGGTAATGTCATTTCACCTAACATCAAGTTTTCACAAAACTAATTAAAGATGTTTAGCAGAGTGTTCCTCTACATGAAAATGTTCCTTCTTTTCTCCTGGCAGCACATACTTACATATTAAAGGATCCCAGAGTCCCAGAGATGGAAGGGGGCTCAGAGGGCATCTAATCCAACCCATCTCTGAACAAGAATCCTCTATACCCCATCCCCAACAAGTGGGCCTCCAGCCTCTCTGCTTGAATTTGTGTTGTCTCCTGAAGCAGCATCTTCTATTTATGGACAAATGATTCTTTACAAATTGCCCTGAAGTCAGCCTTTCTCAAACCTTCCCTCACATTGCCCCCGGTTCTTTATTGTGGGGCCTAGTAGAACGAGCCTCAGCCCTCTTCTTCATGACAGCCTTTTGAATATTTGCAGACAAGTATCATGTCCTTGTCTGAATGTTCTGTTCTCCAGGCTAAACGTAACCCAGTTACTTCAAGCAATCATCGTATGGCATGATCTCCAGTCCTCTTATAGACCCTGTTGTCTTCCACCAGAGGCATTTGAGTTTGTCAAGGTGCTTCCTAAAATGTGACACCTTGAGTGTGATATTCCAGATTTTTTTTATGTGACCTTCTGACTTAACCACTTCTCCCCGTCTTCTGCTTGCACATGTGGTTTCTTGCACATGTGTATCATTATTAAATGTAATCTCACTAGATTTGGCTCATTACCCTTCTAGCCTGTCAAGCTCAGGGCATGATAGATTAGAGCTAGAAGGGACCTCAGGGGCCATCCAATCGAACTCCCTTATTTTACAGCTGAGGAAGCTAAGGCTTACAAAAGCCAAACAACATTTTGTTTTTAGCTTGACTGTTGTCTACTGTGTTTATTATCCTTTCTGGCTTTGTGTCCTCTGCAAACCTGAAAAGCATATAATCTATGTCTTCAGTCAAATCGTTGGTTAGAAAAAAAATTCTGTACCATGGTACCAAGGATAGATCCATAGGGCACACCAGTAGAAACCTCCTTCCAGACTGACGTCAGTTTCCTCAAATGTAAAGTGGGGATGATGATAGTAATAGGTTGTTGTGAGGATCAAATAAGATAATAAATATAAAGCACTTAGTATAATAAATACTATATAAGTGTTAGACATTGTTAGTTTTTGTACATACACGCATATATATCTATATACCTGTACATGTATAGATAGATATGAGAGGATAGCTTTGGAGTCAGGAAGACCTGAGTTCATATCCTTTCTCAGATACTTAGTAACTGTGTGATTTTGCGCAGATCACTTAACCTTTGTTTGTCTCAGTTTCATCACCTGTAAAATGGGGATAATGATAGCCCCCAGCCCCTAGGGGTGTCATGAGGATCAAATGAGATAACAATTACAAAGCACATAGCACATTATGTTGCATGAGGTAAGCACTATGTAAATGTTGGTTATTAATATTATTAGCACATACTTCACTGTGCCTTATGTTTTAAAGCAAGAAAAAGGAAAGGGGTAGGGGCTGGGCTGATGACTTCACTGCTGTAGTGGACTCCCAGGTGAACAGACTTCTTCCACCAATACAGATCAGCACCTTCTTTGCAACTAGCAGAAATGCAATGGTGCGTCCAGGTCACACAGTCAGTGTTTGTCAGAGCCAGGACTGTACCTGGACCTTCTTGGTTCCCAGGCTGATTTTCTATTCGCTGCTCCCTACTGCCTTTAAAATATACAATTTTTTTGCAAACTCAAAGGAGTGCCCTGTGAGCCTGTGACCCTTCAAATTCAGAGGCTGTCAAGTTTCTCAGACTGCATTTCCCCAGGTCCAGTCCTTGGCTGGCCATCTTTTTCTCTGTTCTTTCCCTTAGGAGTCTTACCCCTGTAGCCCTACAGAAATCAGAGTTTATAGTTCTGTGGACTTGGGAGAGAAGCTGAGAGGCCACCACGGGAAGACACCCCGGTGGCTAGCTATGAAAGGCAACTCTCTTATTCTACATTGGAGATAACTGAGGTACAGGGATATTAGATACCCTTTCCCAAGATCACACAGGTAGTAAGTGGCAGAATATGAATTTGAACCCAGGTCATTGGACTCAGGAGAAGCAGTGGGAAGACTGATAGATTTGGAGTTAGACAACTTGCATTAAAATTCAACTCTGCTAATTGCTAATCATGTGCATTTTGGGAACTCATTATTCATCACTGGGCCTCTGTTTCCTCAGTTGTAAGATGGAGTCAGGCAGTAAGCTTTTTATTAAATGCTTACTTTGTGCCAAGCACTAGTGTTCAAGTGCTGGAGATGTAAAGAAAGGCACAAAGAAACAAATGCCATGAAGCACATGACCTAGAAGGATCTTTCCAGATCTGATCTGATCTTCTGATTTCCAAGTTTTCACATCTCCATGCCTGATTAGTCTCCAGAATTCTAGCTCGTCATTTCTGCCTATCTCCCAGATCTTTCACAGGGTCAACCCAAATGTACCAAGTCTAAATCTTAGCATCTTTCCTCTGACACGAAATTATTTCAAATCATTTTAATGTGACAAATATTGTTTAAGTTCTTCTATGCCAGCCACTGGGCTGGTTGCTGGAGATGCCAGTGTAGGAGTCAGGAGGACCTGAGTTCAAATCTCACCTCAAACACTTGACACTCACTAGCTGTGTGACCCTGGGCAAGTCACTTAACCCCAATTGCCTCATCCTGGGTCATCTCCAGTCATCCTGATGAATATCTGGTCACTGGATTCAGATGACTCTGGAGGAGAAGTGAGGCTGGTGACCTGCACAGCCCTCCTTCACTCAAAACAAAGTCAAGTGCAAGTCATGTCATGATTTCTCTGATGACATGGTCTTCTTTGGCAATGAAGGATGAAAGAATGAACGAACCCCCAAGCAGAAGTGCCCGTACCCTTGAGGAAATTACGTTTGCAAACGAGTTAATCTAAAATAGATAAAAGAGACAGAATTATGAATTAGCAAGTGGGACACTCGGAAAGAGCCCCTTCAAAGAGGTACTATGAGCCTGACTTTGAAAGGAGGTAGGGGTTCCAAGAGGTGGAGGTCAGTCATCGAGTCATTCAACCAGTGAGAATTTAGGTGAACAAAGGAGGTGATTTCAGTAATGGGGGAAAACTTGTACAAGAGCATAGAGGGACAAGGTAGGAAATTGAGTACGAGGAAAAGCCAATAGGGCAGTTTGGAATGGAGTGGTAGGGAGCAATATGTCATCAGCTTGGAAGGATAGCTGGAGCCAGGTTGGATAGGGCATGCAATGCAAAACAGGGGATTGTACATTTTATTCCAGAGACAAGAAGGAGCCATTGAAGCTTCTTGAGAGGGAGAGTGACTGGTCAGATCTGTGCTTTAGGAATGTTATTGCAACTTCTTAACAGTGGATAGAACACTGAACCTGACCTCCAGTCAGGAAGATCTGAGCAAGGCACTTAACCTCTCTCTACCTCTGTTCTATTTGATCAGAATTACAGTAGCACCGACCTCCTAGGGTTCTTGTGAGAGTAGAATGATATTTGTAAAATCTTTTGCAGACCTCAAAGAGCTATATAATTGCTAGCTACTATTGTTGTTGAATTGTTGTTACCTTGACTTGTGTATTTCTTTGGGGACCTTGCCATCATCATCATCCAACATTAAGAATCTCCACATCTCCTCTGCTTCCTCTTTCTTTGATCTTAACATCCCATCAATCACCCAGATCCTTACTCTGAAATGGATCACGTCCCTTTCACTGCAGCCACCCTTGTTCAGATACTCATTACTTCTCCCTAGAACAATTATGGCAGCCTCCTAAGTGGTCTCCCCAGCCTCGTTGTCACTCCTTTCACTCCATTCTGCACAGACTGCCATGGTTTCCCATCGTCTACAAAGGAAAGTGTGGATTCCTGTGCCGGGTTTTAAAGGGCCTCCACCATCCAGCCCCATCTACCTTTTCAGTCTTATTTTGCTTATGCTCTTAGACATGAGCCTGCTCGTTCCCCTCAGTCATACCTCTTCCTCGATTGCTTCTATATGTTGTCTCACATGCTTCCCCTCCTCACCCCTCCACCTATTTAAATTTCACCCATCTCTCAAACCTAGATCACAAACAACCTTTTCAGCGAAACCTTTCTTGATTGTCTAATTTAAGGTGCATATTGTTGCCTAGTTACAAAGGCATGATAGTGGCTGGAGGAAAGAACACTGCATTAGGTGGGAGTTAGGTAGTTGATTCTATAGTCAAAGCTACTTACTAGTCTCAGACAGGTGACAGATAGTGACCGGAGTGCTGGGCCTGCAGTCAGGAAGACCTGAGTTCAAATCTAGCTTCAGACATTTACTAGCTGTGGGACCCTGGGCGAGTCACTTCACCTCTGTCTGCCTCAGTTTCCTCAACTGTAAAGTGAGTTTCATAATAGCATTTCATAGTGTTATGAGGATGAAAAGAGATAATATTTGTAAAGTACTTTAGTATAGTGCTCTGCACATAGGAGGTACGTAACAAATACTTTCTTTCTTCCCTCCCTCCTTTCTCTCTCCTTTTATTCTTTCCTTCTGCCCTTTCTTCCTTCCTCTCACATCACTTCCCTCTGTGAGCCTGTTTCCTTATTTGTAAAGTAGGCTTAGTGACATCTGTCCTGCCAGTCTTACAGGGCTGTTGTGAGGATCACATAAATCATGCTTGGGTGGCATCACTGTGAATCTCTTCTCATCTGCTGTAGTATCACCCGCCAGAAACCTCTACCCTGAGCTTCCCCTTGCTAGACCAGGTAATCCCTCTGTTGTACCACCATCTTAGAAAGGCCTTCAGCAATGTTTTACCTCACTTACACTGGCTACTCTCTCCAGATCCCCTTTCTCCTGCTGCCCTGCTCCCATCCACATAGCTTCCTCCCTCCTACCTCCATTCTGGCTGCCTCCATGGTCTCGCCTGCTCCCACAATACTTAAAACTTCTTGAGAAGAGAGCCCACCTAATGTACTGGTATTTGTACCTCTGGCACTTTGCCGAGTGCCTGTCACATAGCAAGCATCGAATAAATGCTCTATTTCTCCAATTATTTATTTATAATGCATGTAAAAAACCATACAAATGAGGTTTAACTAGTATTGTTTTTAGTATTTATTTGACAGGGAGTATTTATTATCTTCGCATGTGTCTTTTCTACTCTGTGAGACTAAGCACTATGAGGGCAGAGATTACATAATATACTTCTTGTATCTCCCCCTGTGCCTAGAACAGTGTCTCAGAAACACTGTGATCACTGAGACAAGTTGTAGCATCATTAGTAAGTCATTTTGGAGGAGGTGTCTTTTAAAAATAAACTAGTGATTGTCTCAGCACGTATCACAGACATACAGTCTGTCTCCAAGCTGACCAGTGAAGTCTTCTAGGTTGCTGTCCAGAAAATCCAGAACTTGGATTTTCCTGGGGAACTTTTGAGAAGTCAGGTATAGCTCTGTGCCACGATGAGGCAAACAGTAGAGCTTGCATGAAGGAAATACTAAATAAAGATGTCTGTTAAAAAAACACAACAACTAGACCTTTATTTTAACTTGGTCTTTTTTAGTTTCATAGTTTTGTAGACTCTTATATTGGGATGTCTAGATGGGGATGCCATTTCAAAGCAACTGGATGGTGAAATTCCTCTAGATCTGAAAGTAGGGAATGGCCACATGTGGGAGATGTTAGTATCCTGTGGGTCAGTTTCTGGACCCTCCTCCACCCTACCCACCCCAAACCTGCCGCTTCTGTTTATAAGAATTGCCATTGCCCCCACTCCTTAACCAGTCTGTTAGTGAGACTCAGTGTGTTTTCAGACCCCTTCCTCTGGTGCCCGAGAAAAAAAAAAAAACAATGGAAATCTTGGCTCATTTTCTCTTAAAGATTTTTGACCCCCATTGAAATCTTAGAGGTCCCCAAGAAGCTAAAAATGCCAGCGATGTAAGACAAATTCCCAGTGTTATCGTTTGGGGCTTTCTAAAAACATTCCTCTTCCCCCAAACAGCTTGGAAATGCAGGTGTGGCTTAGGCATGAATAGAAATTGTCAGCTGCATTCATTCAGCAGTAGACTTCTCTGCAAGAGTGCTGCCTGTCGAACCAGCACTCCGGATGGGATTCCAAAATAGCATAGTGTGGGATTTAGAAAAGAATGGAATGAGGCAAGGACTGGATTCATTCAAATGAGCACTTCTGTGCTGACTTTGCCAATTTCCACATTCATAATAAAGTGGAGCTAATATCAAAGGACACATTGTCATTTTTGGTAAGAAAATGTCCTTAGCTTGTCATTAATCTAAATAAAACTCCTGTAATGAGGATTTTCGGCTTTCAGGAGTTCTCTCTGTAGTTCACTTGTATCAGCAGCAGGCTTCCAAGTGTGGCCATTCCTTCTTGTAGCAAGCAGCTGGAGGAATGCCTGGCTCCATGCCAGTGTGAATGGCCCAGATACTAAATACCCTTCAAGCATGTCTCTTATTAGTCTTAGAAAGTTGTTTCCCATGACAGATCTCAGATTTAAATAAATTCCCCCATTTAATGGTCAGTCTGTGGTTTTTCAAGTTTTTCTCTATTTGAATTCTATTCAGTAAAACCCAAGACGATCCCGTTGGTAGCTGCCTACTTTTTGTCCCTTTGGGCCTCAGTTTGTTCATCAACAAATTGAAGGAATTGAAACTAACTCATCTCCCTCATCTCCAAGGTCCCTTAAGGTTCTAAATCCTATGAAACATGTGGCAAAGATGAGAAAAAGATGAAAATATTCAGTATTTAAGGGGTTATAGGAAGATAGGTACACTAAGGCAAAAGTAATAGAACTATGCTTTGGGTGAACTGACCTAGAAAACAATATGGAATTACAGCTATCCCTTGCACATCACAACTTTCCCCATCACAGTTTTGATGTATTGTGGGTTGGCATAAGCAATTAAATGAGAATTTTGGGAAAGTTTTGTGGAAGCCGCAGATGACGTAGAAAAAGTTTAGAAACTCAGAAATACATAAACTATGTTTAGTATCATATAATATTATCCCCAATTTTACAATAAGGTACTGTAAGCATCCCATAAAAGAAAAAGAAAAAATTCAGACTTGTTCTCTGGTATGAATGGAGGATCAAAAAATTTTACATGGATTTTCCAGATCATGGGCAGGGTGTTGTGCCCCTATCCGCTATGATGTGGAAGGGAAAACTATATAGAAGAAAACTTTCTAAACTAATAGCATATCTTTTAGCTTAGCAGTCCTAGTACTGGGCTTGAGTTATATGCCTCAAGTATGTCAGGGATCAAAAAGGTCCATATTTGTCAAAATATTCCTAGTAACATTTCAAAGTGGGTATATGGCATTTGACAAATGGCTGAACAAATTGTCATCTATGAATGGAACAGTATTATTGTTACAGGAGAGCAGTTCAGTATAGTAATATGGTACCCTTTTATCTTACTATAATATGGAGGTGACCTTAGCGTCTCATAGGCTATGCCAAGTAGATAACAAACTCTGTCAGATTCTATTTTGTTTTAAAGGCTTTCAATAGGGTCCTGACAGCATACTGTCTCAGCCTTGAGAGGGCCAGGATAAATTAGAACCTAGAGGCTCATCACCAGTAGGCTGGTGATTTGGTGATGAATTCATTGACCATGTTGACCCATGGAACAAATAAAAATACCAATTTTTTGTATTTTTTGGTGGGGAGTCCTGGGTAGCTCCTTTCTGCTTTTACAGTAGTAGTGACAGAAAAGGGAATAGTGGGTCCTAAGGATCATAGTTTTAGACAGTGTATAAATGTTAACTTTGCACTTAGTATTCTGGATGTGAGATCCTTGTCCACTAACCATCTGTTAGACATAGTAATGGAGGAATTGAGCTGTGTCCATAGTGAGAATCTTATTATAAGTGAACAGGAAGAATGTTGTAGCTAAATGGGAGGATGGCTGTCAGGTCCTCCTTGGAGAGGCAGATAAAGGAGTTGGAACAGTTGATCTTTTCATGCATCCAAACGCAATAAGATGCATCATTTCATGGGACATTTGGTCATCCAGTATTGCAGTGCTTATGATAAGGATTGACAAAAACACTTGTAAAAATAAATGTAATTACAGGTCCTGTGTGAATATCTGAAGCAGCGGGTTAAGAGGTAGAGGAATTCTATGAATAACTCACCGAGACCCTCCAAATTAAATCAGCTCTCTGTTGTGGCACTTGACATTAAAGCAAAGGTGGGCACAAGGTTAGGGCCTGAGACTAGGGAAAGACCTGTGATTTCATTTTTCTAGGCACCCCCTTCTCCTCCACCCTGGCTAAGTAACTCCTCTCTAACTTTCAATTCAGTGCATTATCTGTTTTGTAATTTAGAGTTTCCTAAGACCATTGACAAGTTAAGGGACTTGTCCTGGATCATCCAGCCAGTGTGTTTCAAAAGCAGGACTTGAACCCAGGTCTTCCTGCCTTCAAGTCTAGCTGTAATGAAAAAATAATTTGTTGGAAAATATGGTTTAGGATCTGAAAATGGAAGAGGTCAAGGTTTGTATATATCATATTTTCTTTGAGAAATAAATTCAGAAGAAACTAGGCACGGCAGGCACCAGATAACTTTACACACACACACACACACACACACACACACACGCACAGGCACAAAAATTTATTCTATTTTAACAGACAAGAGATGACTTGTTACTGATGTGGGAGTCATTTTCTAATCACTTGCCTGTGTAAAGTCAGAGCACTGATTTATTAGAGCAAAGATAAATATTAACGTAAAACTAGAAGAAAGAATAAAAATTAGAACAATACTCGGTGTAATTAGAACAACTCCCAATTGATGTATTTAAGCAAGTTATTAAAGACAAAAAATAAAGAACATCAGCACTGACTATAACAATTTCATACAGAAATTTAAATGATGTTAATCAGTTTTCACAACAAGGAGACCAATAGATCCTAAAAAACCAAAACCAAAACCAACCCCTTCATAGTCTACCTATGGAGAGACAGAGAGATATGGCACCATCAGCTTAGAATGTAAATTGTGTGTAAAATCTTAGAGAGGAGGATCGTAGGAGAGTAAGAGCAGAACTGCCTCATAACACAAGGAGAAGCAGGAAGGAAAAGAAGTTTAAAGAAAGTTCCACAAATTACTTAACTAAGCAAAGTCATCCCAAGGATATCCAAGGATGGAACTGGGAAGAAGGCCACAAGCAGAACAAATGGAAAAGATTCGTAATGATTTTTGTAAGAAACTTTTTGGTAAGAAGAGTTGACGCCAACCCTTTGGTAGTCTAACATTGAGTACTAGGTCTGTCTTATTCCTCGAGGTGGAAATTGCATTGCAGAAAATAAAGTAGGAAAAGCTCATATGCTACGTCAAGCCAATACAGAAGAGGTCAGGACTGGAGTCAGCACAATTTTGAGGGTATTGAGGGCTTAATTCTAAAGTTATTTGAAGGAAGAAGAAATCTCAGACCTTCTATTTACAAAAAATGACCATGAGAACATTAATAACTATCTATTGATGTGTCTACATTACATCCATATTCAATTTTTATGAGAATAAGTTTCACACACATCGAGGGGATCCTTGATGAGAACAGAAAGGAGCTGCTGAAATTCTGTAAGTGATTCCTGCATCTGTATCATCACGTAATTGACAAAGATACGTGGAAGATACAAGATTTCTGGGTAATTGACTATAAAATAAAAACAAAAACAAAATACCACTTGTTTCAGTAGAGAAAAATGTGACCTTAAAGGATGTTCTCCATCAAGATGTCTTCTATACATATTTCAAAATCATAGGAGAGTCCTGACAATCTATAACAAAGATAACCTTGGTCTATGACTGATTATTAATGTCAAGGGAGGCATAAAACAAGATGACATATGCTTGCCAAAAGTATTCACCACAATTATATGGGAGAATCAGCAGAGTTCAAATCCAAGAGGAATTCCCTCTAGACCCAGGGGTTCTTAACTTTTTTGTTTCATGGATCCTTTTGGTAGTCTGGTGAAGTCTATTAACCCTTTTTCCAAAGAATGTTGGTAAATTATTGAAAAAAGTGCTTGGTTTCATGATTTTGAGTCCTGGAATACTGTAGTCTCTGAAGAACTGATTTCTAGGTTCATTCAAAGGGTAGTCAATATGAGCATCTCTCCAATACAGTAAGCTGCCTCTGGGCATATACTTCTGTTGTATCACCTAGCAAATCCAGCAAATATTTTATCTGGATTTGATCTCAAAGTAATGGAAGTTGTTACAGCATTAGAAACATACTTGTTTTGAGAGGCAGTGTAGTGCAGTGGCCAAAGAACTCCATGTAAGGAATTTCTTGACTTTTGTCAAGAGGGCTGGATTCAGATTCCACTTTTGACTCTTACTAGCTTTGTGACTCTGGAAGAATCACTTACCCACTCTGTGAACTTCAAATCCTTCATCCATAAGATGGGCATATAATAAAATTTGTATATAGACTTCACTGTGAGCTCACTATTCCAGAGCCAGGCTGGTTACATTACCTCCTCAGCATTTTAGGGGTACCCTGAAGATTTGGGATTTCTTTCTCCAATACTATAAGGTAGATCCCCCATCTCACTGTGTTGTTCACATCATTAGCTGCCAATGGCTAGTACCTCAGTTCTATTTGACTAATGAACACCAATTATCTTTTATAGAGGGAAGTTTACTATGAAGATATAACAAGAAGAGAAGTAGAGCCATTTCTCCCCAACACCTCCTGGGTACATTCTTGCCATCTTAGTCCCTGGGGAGAGCAGGCTCAGGCTTAATGCAGTGTCTATGTAACATTAGTCTCAACAAATTCACATTCAAATACAGCCTTGCTGCTCGATGAGCCTTTGTCTCAGCTAGCACTGAGCTGGGTCTTGAAGGTTCTTCTTTGCATTAATGCCAGACTGACTGCAAAACTCAGCATAGACTCAATTCCTAGACTTTTTGAGCTCAGGGGGCTCATGTGAGCTCTGAAGGTTGGAGCTTCCAGATGAACTTGAGATGAGAGAACAAATGTGGCAGCCAAGAGCCAACTCCCACATTTATGAATCATATGTTGATCTAGGTGGAGGAAGCCACAGGGCTTTCTCCATATAGCATTTGAGAAGGAGCAGGACAGAGTCAAAGCAAGAGAAGAGTTAAAACAAGAGACGAGGCTAAGTTGAATGGTGCCTTTTGAATGTGTCTAGTTCCAGCAAATCAAAGAGCCCGCTAGTCATCATGTGGTTGGCAAACTGGAACCAATTACAGAATGTCCGTGTATGCACCAGACCTCACCAGGGTCCTTCCTTTACATTTCATCATGACTCTCCCAGAGGTAGAGAGGGTCCCATCCTTTTCTGCATAGAAAATCGCATCAGTAGCCCACTGCACAGCATCAGAAAAAACTGGTCTTAGAGATCAGTGGATAGAATTGTAGGCCTGGAGTCAGGAAGACCTGAGTTCAAATCTGGCCTCAGACACCTACTAGCTGCATGACTCCGGGCAAGTCACTTAACCTTGTCCGCGTCAGTTTCCTCAGTTACAGTATGGGGATAATAATAGCTCCTACTTCTCAGGGTTGTCGTGAAGATCAAATGGGATAATATTTGTAAAGCCCTTAGCCCATGTTTGTAAATATTTGTAAAGCACATAGCCTGCCTCATTGTACATACTATATAAATGTCAGATATAATAACAGTTATAATTGTTTTTACCTCACAGGATCCTAGTGAATTTCAAAAGAAAGAATGTATGCAATGTGCTTTGCAAAAATATAAAGCACTTTTGAAACATCAATTACTATTATTCTTCCATTATGAATTCATTGGATGATCTCCTACTCAGTCATCGTTCCCTGTTTTTGATGTGTAGGGAAAATGAAAATGGCTTCTGAGGCTAATGTTGCCATTCCCCATAGCCCCTTGCTCTGCCATCTACATAGGAAAAGGAAGGCTAATGTCATTCTTATCTGTTACCATCTGTCTTACTCTTTGAAGCATCTGTGAGGCTGTTCAGAATTTTTGTCTTGTTTATAAAAAATATTCAATTATTCATAAGTATCTGTTAGAAAAATACCCTATTATTATTCATCTATCATCAAGTAACCTTCTGCTACTTTGGGGAGTCAATATGGTACCATTCTTCTGCCTAGGAACTTGGAACTATGCAAGTCAGAGATAATTTGGTGCTGCACCTACAAGGGAAAAAACAATGGAAAGGCTCGAATGTCTCATTTGTTCATCAAAGATTCCTGAGGAAACAAACTGCCTTCAGCACAATGGTCCTGAGTCAGACTTGTCCCAGCAGCTCTTGTCAGAATAGTAACCTAATTAGAAGCAAAAAGAAACCAGTGAGAGTTGTGAGGGGAGGTGAGTAGATATGTAGACGTGTTCTCCATACTCCAGTTTTTTATCAGATCTAAGAGAAGAACAATGCCAGTCTCCAGAAGGTCTATGGTGGCAGGCCAGTGTAGCCCAATCTGAAATGGGGATTAGAACAGCTGTTTCAGCAAGCAGATGCTGGTTGATGCCAACCAGATCGTGTGAGTCAACTTCTACCAGCAGTAGGTCTAGAGGCTTTGAACTTGCCTAGGACCAAGCTTAGTCACTGGCTAAGTATGTGGTTGCTTACATAGTGTTATCAGAGCAGCCCCCATCTGCCCCCATATCTCTCCCTCCCAGATGGAATCGTCCCTGAAATTCCATATTTCAGATCCATTTGGGTGTGGTGATGTATGTATTCTTATCAGTCATCTTTTCCTGACAGAATTGGATTCAGAACCACAGAACTTTATGCCTAGAGGGGACCTTAGAGATCTAGTCCAACTCTTTCATGTTTATAGATGAAGAAACCAAGACCTAATGTGGAAAAGTTAACAGAACATAGCAAGTCAAGATGCGGCCCAATTTTCTATGTTTGACCCTCTACTGTTTTACAAAGCAATTGGGGTATGGGAAACATCCTTCATACTTGAAGTTTGCTTCCCTAATATAGCTATCTTCTCCTTCAAGTGATTTGGAGGGAAGTAAGCATTCCCAAGAAACAATTGCTTTGATGCTGAGTTCTCAAGATCAGGAAAATAATGTACCCATGGTCTCAGTTTCTCTATTTAGCTCTCTTTGCTGAGGAAAACATAGAAGTTTTTTTCTCCTTATTTCTTCATGTTCATTCCATTATTGCTGCTTTTACCCCCACCTGTATGATGTGTATTCCAGCTATTTAAAACAGCGTTTAGAGAGGATGTTCTCCTTGCTGGTCATAGTGTATATAGAAAGCTGTTTTTGAATGGATAAAGGCACATTTTCTACTTGACCTATAGATGGATAGCTATATCACTGAATCAGATTGCAATGGATATCCAGTCCAACCCACACCTTAGTAAACATCCAATTTATAGCATCACTCATAAGGTGATGCCTGGAGACCTCCCCTGAAGAGAAAGCTGCAGTCCATCCTACTTGGGGGCATCTCTCATTGTTAGGAAGCTTGTGATCAGGTCAAGGCAAAACTGCCTTCTTTGTAACTTGTACATTCAAGTCTGCTCTATGCCCTCAGAGCAGATGTTGGGAGGATGGGGTGGTGTCCTCTCTACTCTTTGCCTCAGTGACTTCATGTTTCCCAGATAATATGGATGAAACTGTCAAATCCAACCATCATGTCTTTTCTAAAAAAAAAAACAGGCAGCCTCAGACCACAAGGAGACCAATTTGAAGACTTACAGTCATCTACTTGAGAGGTGATGGAGATCTGAACTGTATGAGTTATATGAGAGTTGACTTGAGAGGAAGGGACACACATGGGAGATATTGTAAAGAAAGGATTGGCAAAGGATTGGCTATCTGTTTCAAGTGTAATGGAGGAATGAGATAAGCCCAGAGTTGGAGACCAGGATGACTGTAAGCTTTGGATGGGGGAAGGGTACGAAGGAAAAGATCACAAGTTCAGTTTTGGACTTGTATTTATAAAATAAATACAAATAGGACAGATGAGAAGGGAGGAGGGAGAAAGAGGGGTGTTTAAGCTGAGCCTTTGAATGGAGGTTAGGAATCCAAGGGGAATGAAAGTACTTCTCATCTCAGCATTTATTATTATTACTATTTATTATTATTATTATTATTATTAGTAGTAGTAGTAGTAGTAGTAGTAGTAGTAGCAGCAGCAGCAGCAGCAGCAGCAGCAGTAGTAGTAGTAGTAGTAGTAGTAGTAGTAGTAATAGTAGTAGTAGTAGTAGTAGTAGTAGGTGGTGATGGTGGTGGTGGTATTGTTGTTACTGCTAATAGTAATATCAGCACTTAAAGTGATAGAGAGCTTATGTATATGTAAGAACACTGTACCAGTAGAAATTGTGAATAGTTTTATAGACAAAGTCGAGGGACAGAAAAAGAATTGGTTCCCACTCTCAAAGTTTGTACTTGGTCACAGATGGTTATAACCTGGTCTCCCCCTTCACTCACTTCCTCATTTCTAGTCCCCTGGAATCAACAGACCTGGGGTATATTCCAATAGAATGTAAGCTCTTCGTGGGTGGGGGATTTTTTGTTTGTTTCATCTTTGCCTTTTCAGTACCCAGCTGCAAACTGGGAACATTGTGGGTGCTCAATCAATCCTTGTTAGACTGGATTATTTTGGTCAATATTCTTCTGCTACATTTTCAGGCAAGGCTATCAGAATTCTCAGTGACCAGTGCCAGCCAGAAGGCTTTAATTATTCTTTGGTCTTCAAGAATCTCATGAGGCAACTCATGGGGAAGAATCCAGACTAAGTGGGCAGACCATAGTCTCGTCAAATCATGGACCATTTGAAAAGGGTCATTTCTTCTCTGATTCTTTCTCCTACTTGGAATAGAAGCATGGTAGATCTGATTGGGAAAAAATATCCAATAGACACAGTGACTTATTCACTGTAATGGAGGTAACAGGAGACTTTGAGAAGCCAGGCAGCTTCAGGGTCATTTGCTGCTATCCATTTCTTTTGTCCAAGAGATGTGAGAGACAGCAATAAACTCACTCCAGTTGTTATCAAATTTACTTTTTGAGACAGGAAGAGATCCAGCCTTATTGAAAATGCCAACCTACAGATGGGCTCTCTTGTTTGAAGTGAGTAGCATCTGGGAAAAAGCCCACCAAATTGCTGAACTCTCTTATTTACTCTTAATGGGAAGGCAGCAGAACTGATGGAGGGGGCCTGCCTGTTGACAAGCCCTTCAGAGGTCTGGGTAGCAGAAGGAGGTGGAGAAGCAACAGCTGCTGCCTGGTTTTGGTCCCTGGTTTGGGGGGAGGTGGACTTGATCAAGAAACATGGGCTCCTGGCTGCCATCTCCTCTCACTTAGGCCAATAAATGCAGGGTAGCAATATCAGATTCACTGGGCACCCAGATAAGGCCGAGGTGGTACCCAGAAGGCAAGTCCAATCCATAGATTTCCATGGCAGGAGAAGATTGGCATTCTAGTGATCTGAATCCCATCTATTGCTGTTGTATATTGAAGGACAGCTGTGTTATATGCTAATGTGACCAATCTGGCATCTCTACTTTTCAAAGGCAAATGTCTCTTAGCAGAGTTAGTCAGATCTTTGCCTCTATGGAATTATGCTCCTTACCTTCCACTGAGACAGCATTTCAGTACACACTTTTAATTGGGCTTCATAACTTGTTTGTACTTTTTCATTCTCTTAAAAAAATTTTTTGGTTGTTACTTTAGTGTTTAGAATTCTAACTAAAGGTACAAGAAACAACTTTGAATAGTCTGGAACTAGGGCATTCTCTTGGATGCCCTGCAATTTCTTCCACCTCATCATTTCTCAAACCCAGCTTGCCATGCTATTTCCTCCTTTTTCCATGACAAACTCCAATTCTTGACATTACCTCTGAGTCATTCTGCACCTTCATCTCCCACACCTGTGAGTTCTTCCTTCCTTCATTCTATTCTATTCCCACTGCCACTACCCTAGTATGTGTCTCATCACGTCATTCCTGGATGACTATTTTCCTTCCTATTGTCTCCTTAAATCCAGCCTCCCTCACCTCACATTATAAAAATAATAATGTTATGTGTACATATATGCTAAGACCTGGGATTTCATTAGGGGAAGGCAGAGGTGTCACATGGGCCCACAACACACCTGAGTATGGCCCAAATCAGATTAAAATGTAATTGGAAAACAGTTACCAAAACAAATAAAATACAGTAAAACACAGATAATGTTAATAAGTAGTTTTCTAAATCAGTATGCTCCCACATGGATCCTAATGTATAATTTAGTGACCCCCATATCGATTTGGTTTGACACCGCTGGTTTCGGGGAGCTCAGTAGGGAAACTCCTTCCACCAAAGCAGATCAACAACTATTCTTCAACTTATAGTTGTAGACATTTGTCTAGGGCACTGAGGGGTTAAGTGATTGGACTAGGGTCACATGTCCAGTACACTTCAGAAGTAGGGCTTGGCTAGGGTCACATGACCAATGTACATTAGAAGCAGGACTTAACCCTGCTCACAAAGCTGACTCTCTATCCACTAGACCATGCTTCCTATCTCTCTCCATCCCCTTCCCTCCCCCTTTCCTTCTCCCCTCTCTTTTTCTTTATCCACATAGATATGTATAAATATACCCATGTGTCGATGTATAAATGTACCTATCTACAAACATAGAGGTTTGCAAAACATTTTAAATAGGTTATCTGATTTGATATTGTCATGTGGGTACTATAGGTATTAACTGACATATGAGGAAAATGAGATTCAGAAGTGTTAAGTGATTTCCCATAGATACAGAATTGATAAGTGTTAGAAGTGTGCTATGAACCAGGATCTCTTGATTTCAAGTCTATCCCTCTTTCCATTCTCTTTGAGCATAGCTACAAGACTAATCTTTTCTAATCCAACTTGCCTCAATTTGGGAAGATACAGTTGCTCCAAATTGTCACTTCAATCAATTCCAAATTCCTGATCCTGGCATTCAAGGTCCCCTATCAAATGACCAATCTAAGTAGTCTACTCACTTCTATCTCTTGGCAATTTTATCTCTATCGACTATCTGCTTCCTTACTAAATATACCCAGTCTGTCCCATCCTCAAAAACTCTCATTTGATCTGTCCATTCATGCTGACTCTCATCTTCTATCTTTCTTTCTTTTCATGGCTAAACTCTTTGAGAAAACTGTTTACAATTGTCCCTCCATTTTTCTTCCTCCTACTCTCTTTTTAACTTTCTGCAGTTTGGCTTCTAACCTCATCATTCAACTGAAAAAGTTCTCTCATGTTATCTGCGATTTCTTAATGGATAAATCTAATGGCCTTTCTTCAGTCCTTATCCTTCTTAACCTCTCCGTAGCCTTTGACACTCTCAATCAACCTCTTCTCCTGGATACTTTCTCCTCTCTAGGTTTTCACAACAGCGCTCCCTATCTAACCCCTCTTCAGTTCTCTCTGCTGTCTCTTCATGTAGGTAGCACTTGTTAACTATAGGTGTCCCCCAGAGGTCTGTTCTATTTTACTTGGAAATCTCATTAGCTCCCATGGAATCGATGAACATCTCTTTGTTGATGATTCTCAGATTTTCTTATCTAGCCTTAACCTCTCTTGACCTCCAGCATCATATCTTCAACTAATTGCTTGTCATACATAATGAACATTTTAAACTCAATATATCCAAAATTGAATGAATTTTCCCCAGACCTCTTTTCTTCCTAACTTTCCTCCTGCTCTCAATGTCATCACTATCCTCCTGGTCACCTTGGCTTACCACCTAGGTATAATTCTTGACTCCTCACTTTCTCCTTCCCTATGATATCCAGTCAGTTGTCATGTACTGTAGACTCTACCTTTTTTTTAAAAAAAAGTCTCTCATATATCTTCTCACCTTTGACATCACTACCATCCTGGTGCAGTCCCTTATCACTTCACTCTGGTATTATTGCAGTCACCTGCTGGTGAGTCTATCTACCTTGTGTCTCTCCCCACTCTAATCCATTCTCTACTCAGTCGTCAGAGTGATCTTAAAGTATCAGTCTGACCATATCATTCCCCTATTTAACAAACTCCATTGACTCTCTGTTACCTCCAGGAACAAATATAGAATTCTGTGGCTTTTAATGTACTTCATACCCTGGAGCCTTCCCAAACTTCTTTGCTTGTAACACCTTACTCCCCTCCATGTCCTCTGATGTGGAGATGCTAGTCTCATCATTCCTGGCACAGGATATTCCATTTTCTGACTTGGTACCCTTTTCATTGACTGTCCCTCATGCCTGAATGCACTTTTTCTTGATTTCCGTCTTGTGTCTTCCCTGTTGTCCCCAGCTAAAATTCTGCTTTCTATAAGAATCCTTTCTAAGTTCTTCTTAAAGTCAGTGCTTTTCTTCTTAGATCGTCTCCACTGTATCTTGTATTTAATTTGTTTGCACGCAGTTATTTATGTGCTCTCTCTCCTATTAGACAGTAAACTCATTGAGACCAGGGACAATATTTTTGCTTTTCTTTGATTCTGTCAGTACTTAACTTGAGTGCCTGGCACGTAGAAGGCACTTAATAAATCCTGGTTGATGTGATTTAACTGAGTCTCATTAGTCTCATTTTCTTTCAAAATTATATCCATATCTTATTTTTAAATCACTTTCATTTCTGAATATATTCCTTTCCCCCCTTCTTGTACCAAGAACCCATCTTTTTAACAACATTTTTCGAAAAGAAAGAAAAATGTTTAGCAAAACTAACCTTACCATCAGTCAAATTTGGCAAGATTTGTCATATTCCACACTTGTTGTCCACCGCTACTAAAAATAAAGGAACCATATACATTTTTTATAACTGCCCACCTGGCCAGGCCCGGTCATTAAAATTGTGCAAACTATAATCTATGTAGACTTTTTTTTACAGCATGAATGACAACATTCTATTACATTTATGTACTATAACTTGTTTAGCCACTGCTCAACCTATGGGCATCTACTTTTTAAAGTTTCTGATTCTTTGTTATTAAGAAAAGATCTCTCTCTCTCTCTCTCTCTCTCTCTCTCTCTCTTTCTCTCTCTCTCTCTCTTTCTCTTTCTCTCTGTGTGTGTGTCTCTCTGTCTCTGTCTCTGTCTCTCTCTCTCTTCATATATATATATATATACACACACATATATATATACATATATCTATATAAATATATAGAGATATAAAGATGTATCTTTAGAGATATGGCTATAGAAATAAATGTACTGATATATTATCCAAATGGAACTTTTTTATTTTATCACTGACCTCCTTGGGGGTAGATGCTTATTATTACAATCCCTGGGTCAAATTATAGGGACATCTTAGTCATTTTTAAGAGCAATCTCAAAGAGTTGTGCTAAATGATTGGACTAATTTACAATTTTGCCAACATTATATTGGTGCAGCTGTCTCCCCACAGTCCCTGTAGCCTTGATCATTTCCATCTTTTGATATTTTTGCCAGTGTGCTGTGTGTGAGGTGAAAGCTCAGAGCTATTTTAACTTGCATGTCTCTTATTAATAGTGATTTGGAACCATATTTCATATGGTTGGAAAGAGTTTACAAAATATTCTTGCAATCCTTTTGAGAACTATTTGCTCATATTCTTAGATCAGTTATCCACTGAGATATTATTCCTGGTCTGTTGTGGTTGGGCTAATTCGCTTTGCATCTTGGATATCAATCTTGTATTAACGATAGGTGATGCAACTCTTTCCTTATCCTGGCTCCATTAATTTCATTTGTTCAGATATTTGTCTATATCATGTAATCCAGTGCTTGTTAAACTGTGGGTCAGTGCTGAGAGGGGCTGATTGGTAAAAGTTTAAGAAGCCCTGAATTATAATCAATGTTATCTATTTTATCTTTTGTGATTGCTACTAGAACTTGTTTGTTTAAGAATTTAACCTACTTAAATAAGAAATGGGAACAATCTTAATTCTTCCATATACCTCAAAGGGAAAAAAAATGGTTCCTGTAACATTTTAAAGAAAACAATTTGGAAATATTTGAGAATTCTAACTGATGCAGTGGGCAACCACAGGTTTAAAGGATGATGAAAATGTATGCTACCTGTGTGTGTTCACCCTTCTTTGCCAAAGAAGATCAAAGAGAAATGATGACATGACTTGCCCTTGACTTTGTTTTGAGTGAGGGAGGGCTGTGCAGGTCACCAGCCTCACTTCTCCTCCAGAGCCATCTGAATCCAGTGACCAGATAGATATTCATCAGGATGACTGGAGATGATCCAGGATGAGGAAATTGGGGTTAAGTGACTTGCTCAAGGTCACACAGCTAGTGAGTGTCAAGTATCTACCTCATGACTAAAGGGTGATGTGTAAAACAAGACATCCATTTATGGGCAGGATCACTTTGTGAATTTGTTTTACTTGACTATGCTTACTTGTTAAAAAGATTCTGGATTTTTTTTTTGACCTTTTTGGGATGGAGTTGCCAAAACTGGGAAAAAATATGGGGCATATGGAAGAATCTTTAAAACTACACAGAAGGGAGTTCAAAGGGAAATGGCCAGGCAGAACACTTTTAAAAGTAAAAAAAAATTAGCTTGCTAGCCACAGCTATAAAAAGTATTTTTAACAGCTATGGTTATCAGAAAAGATAAAATAGATAATTTCAGTTGCATACGATTGAAAATACTGCAACAAGGAGAAGAAGGGAAGCAGAAAACTTGGCGCATGGTTTATATCACTTTTCTCTAATAAATGTCTATTTTTTAAAGATTCATAGCTGTTCCTTAATAGATAATTGCCAAAAGGATGTGTGCAAACAGTTCTCAAAGGAAAAATTGCAAACCATTCATATAAAAACCTGTTCCAAATCACTAGTAATAAGAAAAATGCAAATTAAAACAAACCTGAGGTTTCACTTCCTATACAATACAACAGGCCACGTGAATAGTCAGCATTGGAGAGTATATTAAAAGACAGGAACACTAATGCACTATTGAAGGAACCAAACATTGGTTTAACCATTGTGAAGAGCAATTTGAAGTTATTCTAAGAAAATTAGTACACGTGCCCATAATCTCTGTCTTAGAAATCCCATTGCTATGCATATAGCCCAAGGAGATCAATACAAAAATGAAAGGCTTGAATATTTATAGTAGTACTTCTTATATTAGCAAAGAAGTAGAAACAATGTAGATGCCCATCATTTAGACGAGTGAATGGAGTGAAGTAATACTGTATTGTAAGAAAGAAAGAATGTGATGAATGCAGAGAAACATTGGAAATCTTATATGAACTGATTCAGTGAAAGCCAACAGAACCAAGAAAACAATATGCATTATAACCATAATGATTATAACAATTGAATCTGAATCCTGTGAAAGGACATATGTAAAGCAATTTGTAATGCTTAATGTGCTACGTAAGTGCTAACTGTTGTTGATATCATCATTATCATCATTATTATTAGCAAAGGCAGCTAGGTGGTGCAGTGGATAGAGCACCAGTGCAGGAGTCAGGAGGACCTGAGTTCAAATCTCACCCCAGACACTTGACACTCAGTAGCTATGTGACCTTGGGCAAGTCACTTAACCCCAATTGCCTCATTCTGGGTCATCTCCAGTCATCCTGATGAATATCTGGTCACTGGATTCAGATGGCTCTGGAGGAGAAGTGAGGCTGGTGACCTGCATGGCCCTCCCTCACTCAAAACAAAGTCAAGTGCAAGTCATGTCATGATTTCTCTGATGGCATGGCCTTCTTTGGCAATGAAGGACGAACACACATTATTACCAATCTTAGTCCCGAAGAAGAGATATGACAAATCACCTTCATCTCTTCTTCACAGAGGTAGGGAACTACAGATGTGAAACACTACAAATCACATCAGACTTTTCAATGTCTTACTTAGTTTTGCTGAAATGTCCCATTTTCTTCCTTCCCCACTCACTTTTGTAATAAGGTATAGCTTTCTGCGATGAGAAGGAGGAAGATGTATTGTAAAATGCAATGCAAGTAATGTCAGCATGAGAGATAGCAATAACATTTTTAAAAGATAAAATACCCATTTTGGTGAAGTTCTAATTTTTTTAATGGTGTGACCTTTAATATTTAGGTTTCATATCTGCTTTGGGCTTATCATGTAATATGATGTGGAATGTTAGTCTAAATCTAATTTCTGCCAGACTATTTACCAGATATCTCAAAAGTTCTTCTCAAGTACATAGCTCTTCCCAAGTAATTTCTGTTTGTGGGTTTACTGAACACTGGATTATTAAACTCAGGATGCTTCTGATTTTTCCCCTGATCTGCTCTTCCATTATTTTTGTATTCTACCTTCTACTTTTGACATGATCCTTCTTTCTCCTTAGGCTGTTCTCCTTACTGGCCTCAAATACATCAGGCTCACTCTCACTTTTCCCACCTCCAGTTCCCATGGCATCTAGCTCCAGGCTAGACACAAGGTTAGTGCTTCCCAAGTACGTATTTGTTTATAATTTTAAGAAACAATGAGACCAAGGAAAATGGACTGGAATGTATTTGGTTTTAAATTAGCTTTGACAGGAATAGCTGAGTTAAATGATAAATTGATACTTTTGCTCTCCTCTTTGCCTATCTTCTGATTTCTAAAAGCATTTCCTCGGCCTTGCAATGCAATATCCCTGGGTATATTTGAAAAATAAATGAAATCATTTTCAAAGATAAAATTAGCCATCATTATTCTTTGTTGACCTTAGGTGAGATCTCTTTACATTAAATATTTCCCCTCATACCTCCAAGGCCTGGGTACACAGTCCCCTTGATTATATAGGTGTTAATTTTAAGATTAAAATATAGATGAAATAGCTCTCAAAGAAATCTGATCATTTCTGAAGTTTTGAAACTGGGATGAGCTCATCTAAACCTGTAGAATGTAAGAACTTGTTTGACATTTAGCCATTACAATTTGAAAGCTATGACCCTTCAGAGCATTCTAGAACTAGGAAGATTTCAAGTTTAGTTTCATAAAGCTAGAGATGGTTTAAGAGTTCATAGCATTAATAGCACTCCTCACTAACGGAGTGTGAAGATCATGGGATGAGATGCCCTGGCTTCAAGAACTTGCTCTTACACTAGCTTGCTTGGTGGTACTGAGCTCCTCTGTCCCTTGTAGGTAAAATGAAGGGATCAAAGCAGATGATTTCTAAGGTCCATTCAGCTTGGGTGGGTGCATATGATCCCTGAAATTATTTTCTAAAATGTTACTTCAACTGGATATGGTAGCAAAAACTGTAATCTATGCTCCTAGGGCCTGAGGGTAGTGGATTGCTTGAGTTAGACAGTTCTGAACTTCATTAGAGCTAAGCTGATGGTATGTCTGCATTATGTTTGGCCCCAATATGGTAAACCCTTAGGTGTAAGGCAGGGGTGGGGAACCTGAGGCCTTAAGGCCACATGTAGCCTTCTAGGTCCTTAAGTATGGCCTGTAAAATTTGGATTCATTCAAAAGGCTGGACTTAAGGAACTAGAAGGCCACATGTGACCTTAAGGCTGCAGGTTCCCTACCCCTGGTGTGTGTGTGTGGGGGGGGGTGGTGGAAAGCACCAGGTTACTTAAAAGAGGCAATTTGACCCATGTGGTTACTGTATGAGTATTGTTGTATGGATCAAAGGAGACAATGTCTACATCTATGCATGCATGCATGCATGCATGTATGTATGTATATGTATATATATATATATATATGTATATGCATGCCATCCTATGGCAATGTCACCATGTCTAAAGATGTGAGAGAAAAGAGAAAGTAAATTTTCCCCCATTAGACTGTGAGCTTGTTAAGAGTAGGAACTTTTTTTGGCAGTGTAGTGGTGGTCTTTTTAAAAAAATCCCTAGCACTTAGCAGATAGAATTAGCACATTTATAAATATTTGCTGATTTTTTGACTTGACTTAACTTCTAGGGCATTGTGGTGGTGGTTGAATCCTACCTGGGACAATAGTCAGGACTTCTTCTTTACATTGTCATAGAGGGGATACTTGTTTAGGTTTAAGGGATACTTAAACTTTTTTTGTGTCAAGGATGCCTTTGACAGAAAGTCTGAAGACCTCTATTCAGAATGTTTTTAAATGCATAAAATGCAATAAGTAGAAGTAAAAATGAAATCAATTTTATTGAAATTTAGTTATCTAAATATTAAACAAACAAAAGATAATATATCTAGCAATAAGTATTGTAACTACAGTAGTTTCAGCACAATGATGAGCGTAAATGATATTTCAAGGTATCTTGGACAACTATGATATGACATCAAAAAAATCTGTAATTTCTATCGGTAGCAGTCACAGGTGCGAGTTGGCTGTTTACATTCATAATGGAAGGAAATGTTAAATTTCACTTCAAGATTAGTAAAAATAAAGATGCGAGTTTTTTCTTCTCCAATTTCAGGAACCTCCTTCAATCTATTCACTGAGGTGGTCTGTGGAGCTCAAATCAAGACCCCTTGGACTAGAGGAGCTCTGAGATACCTTCTAGCTCTGAGTTTCAGTGATTTTGTGATGCTGAAAACACTGATATCAAACTCAGATTGAATTGGGGGGGGGCACTGTATTGTACATAAAGATCCCCAAGGGCACACATTGACTTAGAAAGCTACATATTAATATTATATATGTTTTCTTATATTTTTTACTTTGTGAAATATTTCCCATTTACATTTTAATCTGGTTCAGGATCTACTTAGGAGTATTGTGGACTCCATGTGGCTTTCATGTTTAACATCTCTGCACTAAAAGACAGCACGGTATTTAGAATCGGAGGACTTAAGCATGAACCCAACTCTGTAACTTTTGTGACTTCGTGCGGGCCCATTCTTCTTCCAGATCTCAGTTGCCTCAACTGTAAAGTGAGGAGTTTAGACGAGATGACTTCCAAGATTCCATCTGTCTCTAAGTCTGTGGTCCTGTGAATGCCACTTTAGTGCATGGATAAATGAAAGGGCATTTGTTAAGCACCTACTGTGTGCTAGATGGTTCAGAGTGAATGTGAATAGCTACTGTTTAGACCCTGAGGGTCTTCCCTTCCAAGATTGATTTTGTTTTATTTATTTTTTTGATTTTTAAAAGAGATCATTGCCTTATTTCTTACTCAGCTTTAATCGCTGAATGGGCATTGCCTCAGTCAAACTGAGACCTGGGAAAGACCTTAGCTGAAAAGATCTCCCATTGCATACAGGGCCATCTCCAGTCATCCTGATCTATATCTTGCCACTGGGCCCAGATGGCTTTGGAGGAGAAAGTGAGGCTGGTGACTTTGGACAGCTTTCTCTCATTTAAATCCAATTCACTTGCAAGTCATGGCATCTCTGTTCTGAGGTCATGGTCCTCTTCAAGAATGAAGGACAAACATCTGTGTTCTAGACACTGTGCTAAGTGCTGGAGATGCACTTCAAAAAGAAACAGTTACTGCCCTCAACAGTTTACAGTCAAATGGGAGAGACCACACACAGTTTATTGTGATCTGAAAAGTCACAAGGATGGTGATTTAGAACTGTAGAATGATTCATTGATAAGCCCTTTACAAAACCAATGTTAGGGCTGATTTGATTACTGTCCTCAGAGCAAGATAGGGAAAGTAGGGAGTTGTGGGAGGAGGTAGCATACCAGGAAAATGATGCTGATCTATGATTCAGTAGTTGAGGCTGGCTAGATATACTGAACTTTAAGTAATCAGGACAACATGGCTCCAGGGCAGAAACCAGAGGTCCAGATGGGAGGTCAGAGCAAGAGTAGCCATCGGATGACATAGAAAAAAGATGGTGAAGCATACTCAGGTGGCCAAGGCCAATGCATCTGGGGAATTGTTGCAAGAATAAACATGATAGAAAAGTAAAAAATCAAAGCAACCTCCCCAACCTACAGGTTTTCCATTTTTTGTTAGGCATGGTCTCTTAAAATCATGCTGAATTGGTATTGTTTTGATCTATGAGACATAGAGGTAGTATACTCTAAATTAGGAGCCAAGGGGTTCATGTCTTTCTGATGAGTAAGTGGAATAACTTGCCTCTTCAAAAGCAAAGAAAAATAGAGAAAATAGTAAGAGAAATAGTAATTTTCTTGAATAGGTTTTATGAGGCCTTGAAGGGTACTGAGACAGGGTCCGCACTCTCCTAGGTAGTATCCTAGGCATCCAAGTAAGAGAGGAGAGAGAGGTTACCCCTTAATATCTCTTCACACAGATGTGCATGTGTATGTGCATGCTTCATTGCTGAAGAAGACCATGCCGTCAGAGAGATGATGACATGACTTGCACTTGACTTTGTTTTGAGTGAGGGAGGGCTGTGCAGGTCACCAGCCTCACTTCTCCTCCAGAGTCATCTGAATCCAGTGACCAGATATTCATCAGGATGACTGGAGATGACCCAGGATGAGGCAATTGGGGTTAAGTGACTTACCCAAGGTCACACAGCTAGTAAGTGTCAAGTGTCTGAGGTGAGATTTGAACTCAGGTCCTCCTGACTCCTGCACTGGTGCTCTATCCGCTGCACCACCTAGCTGCCCCTTATATACATGACACTAGAAGGGGGAAAACCATGGGGCTAGACATGAGAGAATCTGGATTCTAGTCCCACGTCTGCTCCTAACTAGCTGTGTGACTCCCAAAGAAGTTGCTTAGCCTCTCGGGCCCTCAGATTTCTCAGCTGTAAAATGAAGGAGTGGGACAAGAGACATACCCCCACGGTCCCTTTCAGCTCTACTATTTTATGCTCCAAAACATGATTGGCTATACTTGTTCATATGTCATCATCATCATCAAAACCTTCCTCTCTGTTCTGAGCATCTTCTCTGGCTGTCTCTCACACCGGGAATGCTTTCTGCCTCCACTCTGCCTCCTGACCTCCCTGGTTTCTTTTAAGTCATAACTAAAATCCCTTCTCTTAATGCAAGTCTTCCCAACACATCTCAACTCTAGTGCCTGTCTTCTGTTCATTACTTCTCATTTATTTTGCATGTACCTTGTTTGTACATATTTGTTTACATGCTGTCTCTCCCATTAGATTATAAACTCCTTGAAGGCAGGGACGGGCTTTTGCCTCTTTTTTGTATCTCCAACGATTAGCACAGTGCCTGAAACATATTAGGTGCCTCATAAGTGTGTATTGATTGCTTGATTAAGCACCTACTATGTGTGAGGCACTGTGCCTTTACTTGGATATTTGGTGTTGTGTCCCCCTGCCATGTCCTACAGTACCTCTCAATTTTTATTGTTAGACCTCAAACCTTGACGGTGAGAATGGGGTAGATGCTGGTAATCAAGGTTCAGTTAGTGGTGCTTGCAACAAAGAACCTTCCTGGCAAAAGAGAGCACAGTCTAATAGCTGATCTGAGATAGTCTGGTTATTCAAGTCACAAATCCAAAGGTAACCAAACCTTAGGATGCAGGCAGGAGGCAGAGAACTTCCTGAATGGCCCAAAAGGTCAAAACAGAACCAGAGAGAATATATAACACAAGGGAGCATAAGGTGTTCACCAGGGGAAGGGAAAGGAGTAAACATTTGTATAGCACCCACTTCTTGCCAGCCTCTGTGCTAAGTGCTTTTCCCTTATTATCTCATTTAATCCTCACAACAACCCTGCAAGATTCTATTAATATCCCCATTTTACAGGTGAGGAAACTGAGGCAACCAGATTAAGAGACTTGCCCAGGGTCTTGCCCATCTAGTAAGTCTCTGAGGCCAAATTTGACCACAGATCTTCCAGACTCTACCCTACTCTACCACTCTACCTAGTGTGCCACCAGATGCCACCATCTTGCCTCGGAGTAAGACAGTTCTCTCACATACCTTTTCCACCTAAGACACCATGCCAATCATGCTGCCTCCTTTATTTGTTATGCCACTGTTTACAGTCCCAAACATTACCTTGTTCTTGCCTTTCTAAAGTGACATGGTAAACCTTTTGCACCTTTACCATTGGAAAGGATTCTTATCTTCTGAACCATTTGGTGGCACCATTTTCTCTCCACTCCTAGTGATGGATTTCACTTCAGCAGTGCTCCCTGCTGACAAAGCCATTAGTTTCTTACCCAGTTTATCCTGTTAGAAATAGTCAACTGTTGATGGTTCCCCTGATTTTGTGTCCAATGTATCTTTTACTTCACATTTTCTGTATTGCATATTTCTGGGGAATTCTCTCCACTTATCCATCAGTTGGTTCTGGCTCAAAGGTGTCAATTAATGTGAATATTAGCTTAGGAATGTAAACATATTGCCACGCATCAGTGAATCCAAAAAGATAAATCCAAAAATGTTTTGATTTCCCTCTAAGGCAGCTGTTGTATTGGGAGAGAAGCCCTAGATTTGGAGGAAGAGGGCCTGGATTCACATCCTTGTTCTGTCATTTGGGTAAGTGATTGTGCATCCCCATTTCAGAGATTTCCTAACTAGTCAATTAAAAGAGTTAGGCCGAGTAGCCTCCAACGGCCCTTTGAGCTTTATATCCCTTGATTCGCAGAGAAACATTGACCTTTTGTGGTTAAACATGACCACTGCTTTTGGATCATCAGTGGCGCTGGGCAAAATGCCTGGTACTTTGCTGGGCAGGAAGTAGGCAGCTATTAAATGATATGAGTGAAATAACCACATCGTGTCTTCCCTCCATTTATAATGCTAATTGACAACCTGGCATTGTGGTGTAGTGGAGGCCTGGTGGCCCTGGAATAAGAAAACTTGGGTTTGAATAGCATCTCTGCTGTATTCTGACAACATGACCTTGGGTAAGAAAGTGACTTGAGCTCATTGAACTTGTTTCCTCTTCTGTAAAATAGGGATGCTGATAGATGTGCCTCCTACTAGCCTGGGTTGTAAAGAAAGCCATTTTAAAACTGTCAGGTAGATAGCATAGCCAGCCAGATAGATATTACCCCTTTTCTTTTTTGGCTTAAATCTTCCTTGTATAAAATGGGATTAAAACAGAGTTCTGAAATGGGCACAATGGAGCCCAAAGAACCTATGTTAAAATCTTACCTCTGATGCTTAATATTTGCGTGACTTGGGAGAGCCATTTAACCTTCTCAAGCTTGTTTTCCCTTCTGTAAAATAAGGGAGTTGGATTAGATATTTGGAAAAATAGATTAAATGATAAATTCAGAGCAAGTTGAATGGATTCACTTTCTCTCTCTCTCCCCTTCTCTCCCTGCCTCCCCCTCCTTATCTTTCCTTTCCCCCTCCCTCCTCCCTCCTTCCCTCCCTCTCTCCTGCTCCTCCTGGTCAGTCTCCTCTTCTCCATCCCACCTTTGATCTGCATAGAAACTTTGGCCTTCTCCATTTTATCCCTGGGCTGGCTCACCCTTCCTCAGGTAGTTTAATGGCATTCCATTCATGCAGGCCCATCCTATTGGTGCTGAATTCAGCCCAGGGACAAATCAGAAGTCTTCAACTAGTGTTCCACCAGCTTTAGCCTCCCCAGTAGCTGGGATTGCAAGCATGTTCCCACTCTGTATTTTGCATGAGACAGTCATAGGCTGTTTAGTTCTCTTGGCCGCAGTTTAGGAAGATCAGCGATAAGCTGAAGAGTCAGGAAGAGAGAAGAATCAGGAGGATGAAGGGTCTTGAATCTATCACGTGATTGCTAAGGGTATTGGGGATGTTTAGCCTCTGGGAGAGAAGACTGGGGGAAGAGGAAAGAGGGAGAATATGATGGATGTCTTCAGGTATTTGAAATACTATTATGTGGAAGAGGGATATATTTTCCCTGTTTATACACAGAAGACAGAAACAGGAGAGATGGGTAGAAGTGGTCAGTTTAGGTGTGGTTAGCGTGAAGGTACTGATAATCATTCGAGCAGTTGCCTCAAAGTGTAATGTACTGCCTCTGGAAGCAGTAGTGGGGTTTTGCTTCAGGGAAGTCTTTAGGCAAAAGTTGTATTCCACTTTTCAGATATCCTATAATGGGGATTTCTTTTGGAGTTAGCCTAAACCAGCTGAGGTCTCTTCTAAAAGTTCTCTGATTCTGTAAATTGTGACCTGTAATAATTATCCTTAAAGACCTGACCAATGCTCCCAGCAGGGAAGGACAATTAGCAAATTTACCAATTGTCCTATCTCTATTTCAGTTTGAAAAGCTAATTGCTTAAGTAAGACCTTATGGCTTGATCAGAGGTGGTAGTATGTCAAAGTTGCTGAGCCTGGCTTCCTGATGGGAAATGGGAAATTTGTGAAAATCTAAACCTAGTTTAATTTATTAATGGCCACTAGTGGCATGTAATTAAGACAGAACCTCTTAGCTAAACAAACAATTAGCTTTCAGAATTCAATTGCCAACAGAAAATTAATGCGCTTGTGAATTGTTCCATCCCGCTGTGGGCCCCAGCCAGTGTTCAGTGATGTATAGTCTCCAGGTATGGTTGAGTCCCTTTTAGCTTGAAGTACAGGTGATAAGATTCTGAATTTTTCCTGGAGACAAGAAGCTATCACCATAAAGACAATCACCCCTTGTTATTAGGGCAGCTGTTTCCTCACTAACCTGTTTGTTCTCCATTATCTGCTTGGTTGATGCTTTTATCTCTGACTCATTCTGTTCTGGTATTTTAGCAACTCTTGCTAGCCCAGTGATTCTTATCCTTTAGGGCCTATAAATGGAACTGAAATTTATCTCTATCCCAAAGTTTCACTTCTGCCTCTCCCTGCCTTTCCTAAGTGATTTTTTATTTTCTGGAATTTAGACTCCTTGACTCCTACTGGTTGTGTTTTCATCTTCCTTCAGTTGCATTCTTGACATGCTGGGTTAGGTTGCTTTGGGAGTGTCCACCCCTCACCACTGATGTCTGGTGTTTCAGATTTGCTGGACCAGCAACTCTGTTATCAGTTAACCCAGAACTGATCAGGCCCTGGCAGACAGATGCCCATTAACTCAACTCCCCATAGCATCATTTGGAAACTAGAATGCCAAGACTGGTTTATGTATGCATCTAGTAAAGCAAATATGGTTCCTCAGATCAGACTACCTCCTTCTAATGCCATATAACGTATGATTTTAATCTACATATGCCTTGAATTGAACTAGGACTGAGTCATAGACAACCAAGCACAGATCTAGAAGTTAACTCAGAGTTCCTCCCAGGATGCCAGACCTGGGAAGGCCACCTTCATTATCATAAGCCCAACCACCAATCCTCTGGCATCTGCTTCAAGATCTCCATTGAGGGAAAGTCTTCTCCCTCCTGTAGCAGCTTTTTTCTTTTTTGGACAGCTCTTGCCTTCTTGTTTTTGTGATGAGGAAGTCAAGTCCTAATGAATGGAAGTGACTGTTACTGGTTCCATTGCAATAGAATCTAGGTCTTCTGACTCCCAATCTTTTGCTTTTTCTGCCAGGAAGTACAAATGAATAGATTTGCTTGGTGAACATGTACACTTTGCATAGTTACTTAGTAATAGCTGTTGGTTGATTTAAAATGAATGGGATATAGGATCATACGTCAATAAAGTGCTGTTTATTATAAGAAAGCTATGATAAATAGAAATCTTCAAGGATGTTGAGTGGATCTCCTGTTCTGGCCTTTGGGAGACCATGGACAAGAGTGCAATGACACAGAAGGTGTGACCGGCTTGTGATCTTTACCAGTGGAGGGAATGCCCACAGCAGTGAATTCACAATCCCTGGAAGCATACACTTATCCACTCCAGTTATTCCCTTCCAGATAGATAGCTAAGTTGCATAGTAAATAGATTTCTGGACCTGATATCAGGAAGAACTCAGTTCAAAGTGACTAGCTGTATGATCCTGAGCAAATAACTTAACATCTACCTCTGTTTCCTCAACTGTAAAATGGGGATCATAATAGCATCTACCTTACAGGGTTGTTGTGTAAATTAAATGAGAAAATATTTATAAAATGTTCGGCACATAGTAGGTGCTTAATAAATGCGAATTCCCTTGTTCCACCTTCCCCCTTTTTAGTAAAACTTTGCTGGTTTCCTAGATATGTGACCCCCTCTTCCATAGATCATACTGACATCAAAGGATGAGAATTCTACAAGGTGGGTGGTGGGTGGGGTAGGGAGGTTGAATGGGGAGAGAAGAGTAGGAGGAAGCCTTACCTGCTTATCTCATAGCTGTTCCCTGAACTCTAGACAAACTGTACTACTTGTAACACCCGTATTTCACTTTGCCCTTTTCACCTCATGCATCTACATAGATCATTATGCAGACCTGGCACAGATTCCCTTTTGCCCCATCTCCCCCTATTGGCTCCCTTTCTTTCTCTTGGGGTCCAGCTTTGGTGGCACCTTCTCCATGAAGCCTTCTGTGACCTGCCAGCCCCCCTATCTAGAAGAAATCATCATTTCCTCCTTTTCACAAACAATGAACATTTGGAGGAGACGAGGGACTTACTCAAGGTCACACAGCTAGCAAGTGGTAAAACAAAGGTCCTAGAAAAGATCCACTACTTCCAAATGCAAGTTGCCTTTCCCACATTACGTTGTTCTTCTTAATTCCGGACACTGTCATATACTTCTATGCCTCACACATAGCAGGTACTCAATGAATATTCAGTGAATTGCAAATTTGTCTAACACCTCTCTACTGGCATTTTTTTCTTAAATTCTCCCCATTTTATTTTAAGAACAAATCTCATCATTCCATTACTCACCTTGTCCTCATTTACAGCAATTCTTTTCCTCAAGCTTCTCTACTTTAACAGTAATTGAACTTAGTGCCGAGACCTGGACAACCTAGATACCCAGATCCTGGAACTGAGGTTGAGGTTTTACTTTGGGGCTAACTGAATGGAAGTGCTTCTTTGGCCAGAGAGACTCTGGGAAGCCTTTAAGGAGTCATTGTCCCCTAGAAAGTTGATGCTTCCCTCTCTGGTAACCGTGTATGTATGTAATGGTCAGACATTTTGGAGGCACCACCTGTTGATTTTTGATTTCTCTGACATTTTGGTTTGGATTTTCTCTGATACCTGTGCTTGATTAAAGTGATTGTTAACCCTTTGAAAGTTGCTTTCCTTTTACGAATGCAGACCCACAAACCTGTTGTAGTAGGCTCCCCTATGTATGTTGGGATGCTTACTGATACATGGGGGCAACTGGAAGTAGTTTGTTCCCTCTTATGTATATTTTCAAATATTTAAAGACTATTATTGCATTCCCACTGAATCATCTCTTCTATAGGCTAAACACCCCATAGAGCATGACAGAGACTCTGGTATGTCTTGTCAAGCTGAACAGGTTTCAAATATAGGCCTAGTTATAGACCACATGTCTGTCACCTGTCACCTGAGGATGCATACAAAGAAGAGATTTTTGTATTTAGTTAGCATCTTTTCTTAACTTGTTAATGGGACAGTTGAAAATACCCTTCCTAAAACCTAAAGGCAGCTCTGATTATGGACCCTTCTTACCACCACAGATCAGTGGCATTATTAGCCTGGAATTATAAATGAAATTTGTTTAGAAACTAGCTTTGAATAGGCTGTGTGGGAGAGAGTAGCTCACAGAACATTTCTTTCAGATTGTTAGAAAAAAACAGCAACACAACTTGTTCTGAGGCTTTTTCCATAGACGATGCTCTATACGTTGGAATTGCTTGATTTATTTGTTTACATGGAAAGGTGAATTAACTATCTTGTCTTCTGTGCAATTTGTTTTTTTTTGTTATAAAAGCCACTAATAATTTCCTGGGGGATTCCTTGATAGCCGATCCAAGGCCCTCTGTTAGACTGTTCTGTTGTGTTGGTATGTTGCTTATTGGAATGCATGTGAAAAAATGTTGAAAATGATTCTGAATGGCTGCCTTGACACCTGAAATAGTCCCGGGTGGATACCTGGGAGCAAGAAGATCCAGTGGGTGGCAGTACCTCACTAAAGACACTATTGTTCCTTTTCCTTGAGAAGGAACTTGTTGACTACAGGCCTGACACAAAGTCCTTATCTGGATGAAGACACAGAGGATTAATTGACAATCCCAGAACAAAATTCTATGTTGAATCAAAGCAGAAATAAAAGAAACAGGGTCTACTTATGCTGCCAAGGGTAGCCTGGTATTCCCAGATCATCCTCTGGTAGGATACAATTCATCAGTTGTTCTCATAGGATATCCCTCCCTTTTTCCCATCATACATTCTCTGAGTCTTTAAAGGAGATGCTCAGATTTTCTTCTTTGGTCTTTCGTATGGTTAACTGCCTTACTTGTGGAAAAAAAAGAATGAAATATTTGCAAGGCTAAGAAGTATCAGAGATGATACAACAAAGAAAACTCCAATACACCATCACTCCAGTTGGAAACAAAGAGGATACTAATTGTAGCTACTAATTGTAACTGTGCTTGTTTGTACACACGCACATGTGAGTGTGTGTGTGTGTGTGTGTACATGATGAAGAAGCATGGTATAGTAGATAGAGATCAAACCTTGATTCAAGTCTTACCTTTGACACTTACTGCATGATCCTGGGCACAATCTGCCAAGACCCACCAAGGTACAACTTCATCATCCTATGTGTAAAAGAAGCATTTATGGGAAGGGACTCACTAGCCTCAGCAACTTAACACTGTCAGAAATAGGACAGGGTAGGTGGGAAAGTATGATCAGTGAATATCTAACCATGAGCGCCTTGGGAACGGTACTCAACCCCCAATTGGTGATGGTGATATGATAGTTGGATTAAACTTTTGTCTTGAGATTCCATTTTCATACCTCTCTTTTTCATGTTTGGCAATAAATATGATCATATTCTGACTTCAGATGAAAAAATACTGTAAAAATGATTTGTCTGAGTCCAGGCAAGATCAAATGTGCAGATGAGCTGAGTTGGTCAGACTTGAACCAGCCTTTCAGGACCTAGTAATGCTGACACTGCTGTTTTCCCATCTTACCCAGTTATGTATTATATCACGTTGATGACATTATCTAGCATATACTCTTCTGCTTTTATGCTCATTCAG
Organism: Notamacropus eugenii; assembly: GCF_028372415.1. Taxonomy (NCBI): domain Eukaryota; kingdom Metazoa; phylum Chordata; class Mammalia; order Diprotodontia; family Macropodidae; genus Notamacropus; species Notamacropus eugenii. The sequence goes on along the minus strand of NC_092879.1, from coordinate 64,489,919 downwards.
GGAATGGGTCTCTGTTATTTGTTAGCGATATTGTAGAAATATGAGCTAGTCAATGCAAACACCTGAATGTGTGTGGTGTATAGTTCCTGCCATAAAAATCTCTAGTAGGGTTTGGCCTTTGAAAACTATGTCCCCCGTCTAATCTGAGAAGCCAGACTTTTCTGACCTTTCCACCTCTGACTTGAAGTCATATCTTCCTTTTCCACTTCTGGCCTAGAACTGCTTGAAGGACTTTGCTTATCATTTCTACTGATCCCAGGGAGAGATCTGTCACCTAGGATTAAGGCAGGGAGTTAAAAAGATTTATACAGAAGTCAATCTCAGTTAAGGCTCCCAGGATTTAATGTGAGAAAGATGGGTAGTGGGGTCAAAAGGTGGCACAGAGAAGGTCCCTTCTAGCCAATATCAGGCTCAATCATTGTTTTCACAATTATATAGTAGAGAATCTCTCTGATACACAAGTTCAAATATAAAACAGAAGCTTCATCTCTCTTAAACTGTGATTCTGAGGCATTCCTCATTCATGCTGGGTCAGACTGAACTCAAAGTTTTATATGTTAGAAAAGTGAACATTATTAGTAAGAACAGAATGCAGATAACTATTCCAAAAGGTCTTAAGATGAACAGAAAACAATTGACTTCTTGATTTTAGTGGATATATGATCTTATCAGCGTATGATCCTTCCTCCACCAGTGCAGATCACAGCCCATCCAAATTCATGGATTGTTGCAGCCAAAAACTATTCATTCAGGAATGCTTGATTTTCTGGTGATGTACTCGTTGTATTTGGTTAGGCTGGTCATCAGAGAGCAGGCAGTGTATATTTCCAGGCTGGAGACTTAATGAGTTTTCACTTGTACTTAACCAATGCTTTCAGGTGACAGAAGGCAAGGGAGAGTAAAAGGGAAGTGAAGACAATGGAAAGGAAAGGAAAGGGAAAGGGAAAATAAGGGGAAAAGGAAGGAGCGATGGAAGGAAGGAGAAAAAGAAGGAAGGGATAGGAAAGGAAGGAAGGAAAAGAGAGAAAAATGAAAGAACAGAAAAAAAAAACTGTCTATAAATGTACTGTGTATTTTAAACCTTTTCTAGTTAGGGTCTAAAGGGACAAAGTGTGCAGTGGAAAGAATACTTGCCTTGGGGACGAGGTTTGAACCCCAACTCTGTTTGCTCCTGAATTCGTATATGTCTGTGGGAAAGTCATTTCCTTTCTCTGAGTATCTGCTGCCCCCCCCCCCTTGAAAATGATATAGTTGGACTAGATGGTCTCTAAAGTCTCTTTTCGTTCCTGGATGCCATAGTTCTCCAGTTTAGGTCAAGATTTCTTTAACTGACGTGCATGAACTTAGAACAAAATATCCATGACTGTATTTCAATAAAATTGGTTTCCTTTGTAAGCATATGGTTTTATTTTATGCATTTGTGCATGATTCTGAGAAGGAGTCTAGAGACTTCACCAAACTGCCAGAGGGGTCTGGGATGCAAAAAAGGAGTAAGAGCCACTGAATTAGATGACTAAGGAATATGATTAAGGCAGCTAGGTAGCACAGTGCATAGAATGTGGAATTTGGCATCAGGAAGACTTGGGTTCAAATCCTGTGCCGGACACTTACTAATTGTGATCCTGGACAGGTCCTTAGTCTCCCTGGCCTCTATTTCCTTCATTGCTAAATGAGGATCATAATAATATTTATACCCTAGGGATACGGTAAAGATCAAATGAGATAACATATGTAAAGTGTGTTGCAAATTGTGAAGTGTTCATATTCTTTAAATCCAAGGATTTTCTTTGTTTTCTCCATTGATACTTTTGCCATTGTGGGTCTAGGGGGGAAGAAGGGCCAGTCCTCTACAAGTATTACCTCAATCTATAGCCATAGGCCAACTGAGATAGTAGTATCGTGCTCCTGTGGTAGAAAGGGACCATTAGCCGTCATCATCACCATGAGCATCTATAGAGTACCTTAAGATTTACAGAATACTTAAAACATATTACCTAATTTTATCCTTACAACAATCCTGGCAGGTAGGGGCTATTATTATCCTCATTCTATAGTTGAGGAAACTGAAGCAGAAAAGGTTAAGTGGCTGCCCCAAGGTCAAAGCCATATTTGGCATGGCAAATTAAAATAATGTAATGTATGGCAAGATGATACAACCCTCACCACAAAGGAAGGAGGAAGTTCAGTGAGTCCATTTCATTGACCCATTTCTAATAGCAATCTTTTAAAATCTACTAGTGCTTCATCTTCAGTCTTGTTTGAAATTGTTTTTCATTATCTTTTCCTGCCAAAAATGTGCCTCTTTATAAAAAAAAACCCTTTCAAATAAATTATATAGGTCTGTTCCATTGAGATAATAAGGAACTGTATTCTACCAATCATGGCCTTTTAAAAGGTCTTTCTATGCCATCTTTTAATATTTAATTTGCATTTCTCTTTGCAAAGGGGTCTCTCCAAACCGAAATCGAATCACTGTTAATACCATTCCTATCCGTTTTGTCTCAGCTTGGGCTTCTGATCTCATTATTAGGTGTTTGTGATTACAGAGCGTCTTGATTGTACTTATTTGGGTAACTACTCATTTTCCCAAGGGAACTACAGATATGTTGTTTTTCAAATTAAAGCTGCTACTACAGGGATGCTGCTGCTGAATAGTCACTTTCCATTTTTCCTCTCTCTTGCAAGCAGAAGCCGCATTTTCTTTATTCAATAGGCATTTTGTTAAGTACTGACTTTTAGCAAAGTACTAGGCTAGCTATAAAATGCTTAAAAATGTCTGTTTACAAGAGAGACCATTCTGAATGACCTCTTTACATGTAGAAACCTTATTCATGTTTATAAAGATCAATAAAAATTGATATCTTGTTCCATCATATAGATGCAAATCTGTGGAAAGAATAATCACTGAGGAAAAAAATAATTATAGGAATTTAATATTAGGTATTAGTCTAAGTGTTATTTCAAGGGTTACCATGATCAAGAATTTAGTCAACCTATTAGCTTCTCAGGAGATGGAGTCTGTCAATAGAACCAGATTTGAAGACTCCATAACTTGGGAAGCCCCACTAAAGCTCATATTCTGGTATAAAAGGCTTTGGAACATGGGGTCACTTCTAAACATGATGACATGCCAATGAAACTATGTGGTGTATGTACAAGTCACAGAATACCTCAGTCTCTGAGTAGTCAAATTGTGAGGCACAAACATGGCAACAGGGAGATCCATTGGGGGAGCATAATAAAGTTATTTCTAAAGATGACTGACCTGTGGACAAGAAGTGACATAAGAGATATTATCTAAGAGATACTAAAGCATCTATGTCCTAGGGTTGTGAGAATCAAATGAGATAATGATTGCAAAACATTTAGCATAGGGCTTGACACATAGAAAATGCTTGGAAATGTTGATATTACTATTATGGAAATATTCAAGGTGAGTTGGCCATGTGGCAAGAATGAGGGATAAAACACAAATAGCCTGGGCCCCCACATTGAAATCCAAAGAATATTAAAGGGCCTAGGAGAAAGAAAACAGGTTTAAACCTACAACTCATTGCATATAGTTAAATGAATTCTTGCTGGAAGATAGCCTTAAACATTAAAAAATATATGAAAAGGGAAAATATAGTAATGTAATTATCCCAATTGCAAGAGTGATTTTTCTTATTAAACAGATTTAAGGAATTATTAGAGGCAAGATAAATATGCTTGATTGAATTAAAATCAACAAAAACCCTATCTAGCAAAAACAATTAAAAGACAATGAAAATTTGAAGATACTTATGCAAATATGACAAATTGAAACTTGACATCTAACAGGTATATGAAAGAGACAAAAGGCAACCCCATTTACCCATTGGGTAAATGTTTGAAAAGCTAAGAAGAGGCAGCTTTCAAAAGAGGAAGCACAAATTATTCCTAATCGTTTGAAAAATGCACAAGCTCACTAATAAAAAAAAAGATGCAAATTTAAAAGAACTTCAGCATACTAGTGGGCACCCACCAAACTGACAAAAATAATTTAAAGCAGTGAAAATTAATACTTATGGTATTTTGGACCAAATAGGTATACCCACTTATCTCTGGTGGAATGGCAAATTAGTAGAATATTTTTGAGAAAGAATCTGATAGCACTCAGTAAAAGTTGCAAATATAGTCAGGCCCTTTGATCCAGTAATTTCTGTTGTTGAAAATATTATCTGTAAAAAAATAAAAAAAACAAAAAAAAAGCAAAAAAACAAAACAAAACGAAAAAAAGAAAATATTGCCTGTGATCAATATAAAAAACAAACAAAAAGAGGTATCTAGTAAGTGCAGAGGGAGAGAGAGAGTGAAAGAGAGTGAGTCTAAATGTCATATGACAGGGCAATGGTTAAATAAATTGTAGTACGTTAATATAAAGAGGCACCACGTCAAAGTGGATAGAGTGTTGAATTTGGAGTTTGGAAAGCCTGGGTTTTCCTGCACCTGACATTAACTATGTGAATGTGGACAGGCCATTTAGTCTCTCTGACCCACAGGCAATTCTCTAAAACCATAAATTTGAGAGAGTTTGAGATTTGCTTGGGTGGAGGGAGCTGCTGCACTGAAGAAAAGGTAGATTCTTGATGTATTGGCATTGATGTAATATAAGGCTGCAAGCCACATCAACAGGTATGAAGAATACAAAAGATCTAGAAGATGTGATTCAAAGGAAAATAACAAAAAAGCAAACAGGGAAATTGACTACCTACTAACTAAATTCTTTAGTACTGATGGCAGCCATATGAAAGGAAAAGGGAATGGAAGTGAAGAGGCAAGTGAAAAATCACGTTAGAAACTTAGAGTAAGGGGTTGAAAAGTTGTTAGAGCATTTTATACTTTGAATTTCATTTATTTAAAGATAACTAGTTGCAAAACAATTTGGATGGGTCCTAATGCTTCCATATACTCCTCTGATGAATCTGTGATCTGGATCTTATCAGAGCCTTGGTGATGGAGGTACTCTCTCCAAAAGTGTGAGTTTCTATCCATCTGTATTTTCTAGTCCTGTGATTCTTCCCAATGTATTTTCATAAATCTTTCATCAAGTATCTATCAAGTGAATTTTTTTTGAGTTCTTTTTAAAAACCTTTGGTGAAGGGAAGGGCAGCATTTGTGCTTTTTCAATCTCTTCCTCTCACTACATGGCTGACCTACATTTTTTTTCCTGATCAGATATTTACATGATTATAAATTTCATGCTCCTTTTTGTGAGGAAGTCATCCTTGATAATATACTATGGCCCACTTTGGTCCAACTACATCTCCTTATTGCTCTTTAAATCATCCATATTTTTTATTCTTCTGAAATTGTCATGAGCTATGATTTGCATATACAGTTATCCAGAGAATATGGATATTAAAAAGATGGTGATAGTGATGGAGTATGTGTGTGTGTGTGTGTGTGTGTGTGTGTGTGTGTGTGTATGTGTATGACAGGAATGAGATGCTTGGAGTTAGCAGCAGTGCTGCATTATTTCCCAAATGCATTCCAACCCACTCCTCTCCTCCTATTCAAGCCCGGGAACAGCTTTTTAATCATCTGCAACACCTGTCCTAAATATGAGTACTAATTGATTAACTCAATGGGCTGTCTGTCTATCTGCACATTGTCATCTGGAAATATCCATTGTTTATCTTTGTGTATTGATCAACTGATTTCGAGTAGTTTTAGATCTTATTTAGGAGTCTCTGTAGTATTCTGATGCTTGATGAATCTAACACAGTGTTCCAAAAATTTTAGTGCAGTTTTAAGCTATTATAGCTGGTATATTTTATTTTATTATGTTTACATGTATATAATGTTTATTAAAATATTTATAATATTTACTCTAAGTTATTGTAGTTTAAAAGTGCACTAAGACTTTTGGAACACTCTGTATTACGCCACTCACGACCCTCCCTTCCTCATCCCCACCCCCCCAAACAAAAACAAGAAACACAATCAAACCCTGGAAGTCCTCGCTATATGTAGAGAATCCTTTCTCCATATGAAGTCTGGAAAGTACATCTGCCAAGACAGTGGGACATATATTTGACAAAGATACATCTAGATAGTATGTGCCTCACTTTATATTGATGGAGGCCTGCCAAACAGTTTTCTCAGTATTTAAAGCTAGTAAGGAATTTGCAGGGTCATGGCATGTGCTTGGGAGATACTTTGTGGAAGGGTAACCTTTAAGGTTGCATTATTATCTAACAAGTGAAATGCTTCTTAATAATCAGCAGACAAACAGGCTCTTTTATTCCTTCTACCTTTCAGGCTGTTTATTTTTCTTAAATTGGTAGCCATGAGTACTCAATTTTCTTGCTATTTTTATTTTTTTTAAAAATTATTTTAGACAAATAAAATTAAATGCATAATAAGAAAATAAAAAACAAATTTAAATATTAAACTTAAATATAAAATAAAAAAGAAAAAATGCGTCATGTGCACAGCAGAACATAGGAGAGGATTCATAATATTATAACAATAACTTATCACTTCGAGAAAGTCTATATATTAAATTCTGTTCATTATATTGAAAGCTGTTCATCTTTTCTTTGCTTTCTTGTAGGTTTTCTTTTGTTCTTTACTATACGCTTTGTACTTTGTTCTTTTTCCCATTTCCTCGCCCCCAACCCCCCCCCCCAAGGCTGCAGTTTTAATATATACATACACATATAGATATACACACATGCATGCATGTATAAATATATACTTTCCCTAAGAGATTCGACTCCTAATCTTGTTTTTATATTTTGGCTTATCTCTTTTTTCCTATCTCTCCTAACTCCTCTGCTTTACTTCTACCTGCCACCTTGCCCTGCTATTACTTAACCTACCCCTTCTCCAGCAATCTCTCCCTTATCCTCTCATTCCCCTAAATATAAATACCCTTTTAAATACCCCTTTGACCTATTCTGTGCCCTTCCTCTCTAAAACTCCTTCCTTATCCTCCCATTCCTCTAAATCTAAAAACCCTTCTAACCTATTCCTTCACCCTCCTCTCTAAAGATCCCTCCTTTATCTTCTCTTCCCTCCCTATCTATCCCCTTAGAGTTTTATTTCTTTCTAAATTTAGAAGACTTTTATGCTCTTCTAGATGTGTATGTATTTTCCCCTCTTAAACTCATTCCTGATGAAAGTAGGTTTCCAGAACTAAAAGCCACCCTCCTTCATCTAATTCTGCGCATCAGTTCTTCTTATTGCAGCGCTTTTGTCTATAAGATAATTACTCTTTTAACTGTTCTTGAACAGTTTTACTTTTTGAAGTTATATCATACTCAGGTCTACCCAAATCTTTCTTATAAGCTACCTCATTACTAGTAATATTCTTAGACATAGGTTTTACATTTTCCATACATTAAAAGGTACACATTCTATCCTTATTTAGTTTCTTGTAATTGATCATTGGTTTGTACCTTCTATTTCTTTTGACTCTTGTATAACAAGTCTTCTACTGAGTTCAGATTTTTCTTTTTAACAGAGTCCTGAAAGTCTGATAGTTCATCAAATGTCCATTTTTTTCTCATTCAGAATTATGCTTAGCTTTGCTGGGCCTGATATTTTTTTGCCATAGGCCCAGTACTTTTGCTCTTTGATATATAGTGTTCCAAGACCTACAATATTATAGTGTCACCAATGCTAAGTCTTGTGTGATTCTAATTTTGGTATTGTCATATGTAAATTGTTTTTTTTTTCTTGTTGCTCATAATATTTGTCTTTGATCTGGGGGTTTCAGAATTTAACTATAATATTTCTGAGTTTTCCTGGTAGAATCTCTTTCAGGTGGTGATCAGTGGATTTTTTTTTTCTATTTCTATTTCTCCCTCTTGTTCTAATGCTTCAGGACAATTTTCTTTAATTATTTCTTGTATTATTGTATCAAGATTTCTTTTTGATCAGAACTTCCAGTAGTCCAATTATTCTTATGGTTTTTCTTCTTGATCTGTTCTTTAGATCCATTGTTTTTCTTATGAGATGTTTCACATTGTTTTCTTTTTTTTTTTCATTCTTTATATTTTGTTTTTATTTCTTCATCTCTTATCGCTTCTCTGGCTTCCCCTTGCCCAATTCTGATTTTCAAGGAGTCTTTTTTTCTTGAGATTCTGGATCTTCTTTTCTAATTGGTTGACTTTCTTCTCATAATCTTCTACTTTTTCTTGTATTATTCTTATTTTTCTTTTAAATTTTTCCTCAATCTCTCGTTTGATTTTTAAAGTCTTTTTTAAGTTCTTCAATGAATTCTTTTTGGCCAGGTGACCATTTGACATTACTTTTTGGGGTAGAAGAGGATTTCTTTGCTTCAGTATCCTCCTCTAAAGATGAAGCCCAGTCTTGTCTGTTTCCATAGTGTCTCTCTGTGGTTGGATTCTTTCTCCTTTGCCTTGCATTTTTTTGTGATAATTTAGTTTTTATAATTACCTCTAGTCCTGGGGAATGGGGGATGGTGCCTCTGGCCTCTGATCCTCTTCAGTTCTGCCCTCTGACATTGAACTCAAACCAAGACCTCCAGACTCCTGTAAGTGCCCACAGCCAGTGGTGTCCCCACCCCACTGCTTTTGCACTCACTGGGCATGTACTGATTCCTTCTCAGCCCATAGTTCTTCGAAACACAGCTGGGTCTAGCATTTCTTGTCAGCAGAGGTACCCTAGATCTTCCCCAGGTCAAACCCCCAACTCCCCTAACTGAACCGGGATTAAAGTTTTTGTGGCCATGGTAGAGGCAACCTCCCAACCTAGTTACCCCCAGAGCTTGTGGCTTGTTATTTAAGCAGCTTGCAACTAGTTGTTAAAGTGTACCCTAGCCTGGAGGTACCTTAGCCTGAGATTTCCTCACAGGCAGGAAATCTAGTCCTGGGATTTTTTCTTCAGGTCTTCTCAGATTGTCCCAAGAGGACCCCTGTTCTGCCTCTACTTTTATTGTTTCACTGTTCTATGTTCACTCAGAGGCACTTTTTTTTCTCTTTTGTGAAGGAAAATCTTGAGACTTTGAAATTTTCTGACCTACTCTGCCATCTTCCCAGAATCCTCTCTTTCTTTCTTTTTTTAGAAATTTCTTTAGTACACCTTGACAACTGAATCCTGAGTGCCTTTAATACCTCTAGTATCGATCTTTCTTTTCATTGTGCCCATATCTAGCAACTCTTTCTGTCTTAATTTTCTTAAATACTATGACTACTTTCTCAAATAGTCCTTTGGACACTAAGTTGTTAGGTTCAGTTGTAATTGGTGATAACAGTATAAATTGTAATTGATGAAAATGGTGTAAATTCTGACAAACCCATTACTTTTCACATTGTTGCTTTTTCATCTAATAAGTGCTTTTGGTATAATTTGGGGTATAATCCAATGTCTGCAGATTTGGTTCACCTCCCCCCCTGCATTTTGTTGTTTTATGAGTTGATAATATTCATAATCTCCTGTTCTGTTCCTCCGTAATGCTTTGCAATTGAAATTATGCTTCAAATTGCTCTGGAGTTAGGCCAGTCATGTAACCAACAATGTGGCAGATTAGACCTTTCCTCTGTTCTCCACTAACTCTCAACTCTCCTCCTCCTTAGCAGAAGGAGAAATGTTATCTAACAAGCATATTCCCTACTCTCATCCAGGCCCTAGCCTATACTCACCATCAAAGGGGAAGGAATAGAAAGTGAGTGACTAAGAAACATAAGGAAAAGGGGATACAAGCACTAAAAAATTTAAGAGGAACAGAAACTCAAAAACTATAAAGGAGAAGAAGATATATCAGTAGAGAAAATAGTAAAATTAGAAGGGAGGTTGAGTTCTGAAACATCCCAAAGATGACAAACTTTGCTCTGTGAATATTACAAGAAGGAGGAAGTTCAATCAAAGAAAGGATGCTATGGAATCTGAAGAGCATGGAACTCCAAAAGATGTTCCAGAGTGGTTCAAAAGAGAAATGCAATGAATAAAAGAATATGTTAGAAAAGAACAAATGTCAGAATTTTGTGCTCTGTGCAATAGAAATAATTAGCAAAATAGACAAATTTAAATCCACAGCTATGAGTCTTTCTAACAGTCAGAACAGAAACACATAGTTGGAATACAAATTCACTGAGGAAAAGGATAGGCTGCATAAAAAAGAGTAAAAGACAATAGCACTAAAGAAACACATGACCTCTAGCCAAGCAAAATTCATTGATCTTGACAGAATGTATAGAGCTAACTTAAAGAGGTATAGATCTCTCAGAAGAACATGACAAATTATATCCCGAACACCGCAACACAGAAAATAATACTACAAAAATGTCCAGAACTCCTGTATACTAACAATAGAACAATAATCAAAGGGATATACAGATCTTTTACAGAAAAACAAAGAACTCTGCTTCAAACTCCAAGATATATAGTAGCTAAATAGAAAAATTCCAGTGACAAATCCTGAAAATGACCAGCAGAAGGACCTGCAAATACAAAGCTAAGGAAATTGGAATAACACAAAACTACTCTGCATCTACTAGTAAGTGTACAAGAGAATTGGATACTATATTAAAAAACGTAAGGAAGCTCAGAATGCCAACCCAAATTGCATTGCATAACCTGAAAAATTGAGTGTAATTATCATTGAACAAAGGATGTTCAATAAAAGAGACGTTTTTGCAAATAAATAAAAGCACCACCAAATAGATAAGAGCAGAATATTTGACCTGCAAACATCCCAAAGAAGAGAAACACAAGAAAGGTAAATACAAATGTCAAGGAACAAATAAGCAACAAAATAAGTCACACCATCTGTAGAGATTTAAAAAAATTGAAACAGAAAGATGCTAATGAAGCACAAAACAGCAGAAGGGCCTTTGTGTAAAGAAGACATGAAATTTAAAGAAATAGATAAGAGTAGTAGAAGGAGCCAGCCTATAACACTATTGACTGAGTTCCCTTGAAGTCCCTTGAAGGTGAAGCAATAATTTTTGTGGAACCTACTTTCTGGATGGGAGGAGAGGGGAATGGGAAGATAGAAGGAATGGGTGATGTATTACAATCAGGTCCACAGGCAAGGAAAGAAGTATGGAGAGTTCCTGTAGTCTCTCAGCAAGAAGTGCGGATATGAGAATAGCAGAGGTTGCAAAAATCAGTGATTTAAAAAGGGAAGTGAAAGGGGATCAAATGGTGTGAGTGGGATCTCCTTGAAGAGCACTTGCAAGAGGAAAGAGATTTATGGATGTCAAGAGAGATAAGGACCTCACAGTGGGCTGATTTGAGGCTTGTTCGTGCACAGTGGGAATATTTCCTTTATGAGAGAATTCTGTGCCTTCATGGATGGCATCTTGCCTCAGGAGAAGAAAAACCAAACAAAAAGCTAGTTTTTGAAAAGAGTAACAAAATTGACAAAGCTTTAGTCAACCTGATTTAAAGGAAGAAGGCAGAAAATCAAATCAACCAAATCAAGAATGAATAAGGTGAAATAACAAAACTAGAGGAAAAAATGATTTGAACTTACTCTGCATAGTTATATACTAATAAAACTGAGAACTCCAAATAAATAGAATGCCTTCAAAAATACAAAATACCAAACCAAATGGTACACCAAACAGAAATCTTAAATAAATGAGTCTCATAAATGAAAACAGAACTAGCTGTAAAGGAGAGCTTCTTTTCTAGATGGATTTACAGGTGAATGATATAAAATAAATATACATACATACATACATACATACATACATACATACATACATACATACATATATATGTGTATATATATATATACTACACAAATTATTCTCCAAATGGAGAAAGAAGGAACTGCTAGCTTCCTTTATTGAGAAAAAATATGTAGTCTTTATGTCTAAATCAGAGAAAGATAAAGCAAAGAAAACCAACTATAGTCTGTTTTTATTAATATATACCAATTCTCAAATTTTAAATAAAATTCTGGCCAAAAAACAAATGAACAAACTGCAGCGCATTAGAAAAAATGATTGTGACCAAATTGAATTTATACAAAGGTATATGAATTTATGCAAGGGTATTTCAACATTAGGAAAATAATCAAAATAATTGTATTAAAGTATAAAACCATACGATAATCTCAACAAATGAAGAAATAACCTTTCATCAAATATGATAATCATTTATGTGAAAAAGCACTGTAAAGTAGAGAAAGAGGAATCTTTTCCTAAAAAGCATGTATCTGAGATCAAAAGTGAATATTAAAAGCAGTGAGAAAATGCTAGAAAATTCCCCCTTAATAACAGAAGTAAATTAAGTTTGCTCCTTCTTTTGAATATTATTTGATATGGTTCTAGAAATACTAGCACTTAGCAGCAAGAAATAAAGGCCTAAAGATAGGAAAAAGGAGACAAAATGATCCTTCTTTACTGATGACATGATGGTTTACTTGGGAAATCTTAGGAATTCTGCCAATAAATTACTTCAGACACTTGCTTCAGTAAAATTACAGGCTACAAAAAAACAAAAAATGAAAAAAGGTTGACTTAAAAGAATCAACAGATATTTTCCCCCATGTAATAAGAACAAAATCCTAAAGATAATAGTAGAAAGGGAAGTCCCATTCACAAGGACTAAAAATGTATAAAGTATTTGAAACTCAGTATGTCAGAACACATTCATTGCCTTTTATAGATGAAATTACTATACGAAGTGCTCCTTCAAAAATAAATAAGAACCACTTATGTAGCTGGAGCATTTAGTGCTCATGGCTGGGCCATGCAAATGTTAGAATGACAAAGCCATCAAAGGTCACTTACAGATTTCATGCTATAGCAAAGGGATACTTTGTAGAGTTAGATAGAAGTATAACAAAATATATTTGGAGCAACAAAATATCTAGAATAAAAAAAAACCCCATATATCGCAAAGTGATAGGAATTAAAGGGGAATAGCACTTCTGAACCTCAACTTATTTTATAAAGCATTAGTCATCAAAACTATTGGGTGCTTCTTTAAAAATAGAAAAATAAATCAGTTGAAGAGATTACACAGGAAATCATGAGAAACAATCAAACTCAACCCAGGACTGAAATCCCCAAATATAAATTCCATGTATGAGACCTCTCTACTTCATGAGAGCTTCTGGGAAAACTAGAAAGTGTTCTGGTAGAAATTAAGCTTAGATCAACAGCCTACAGCATATTCTACATTCCACAATACCCTCAGAATGGATATGTAATCTGAGTATTAAAGATCACACCATTAAAAAACAAAATAGTGAACAGATAAATAGAACACATACCCTTCATGGTTATGGGTAAAGAGATGGATTCTTAACCTAACAAGGATAGAGGCCACTACAAAAGACAAAATCATTTTGAATACATGAAATTGAAAAGCTTTTGCAAAAACAAAATGAACACATCTAGGATAAGAAAGAAAGTGAATGACTCGGAAAATATTTGTTTCAAGGTATATTTGATAAAGTTTTGATACCCAAGAAATATAGACAGCTCACAGAAATACATAAGACTAAAAAGCCATTTCTCAACAGATTAGTGACCAGACGATATGAACGTAGTTCTTTTTTAAATTCAAAACACACCAATGATTTATGAAGTCATTTTACATATATTATCGCTTTTGTTCTTCACAAGAACCCCATGAGGTAGATGTCATTATTATCTCCATTACACAGATGGAGACAAGCAGATGTTAAGTAGTTTGCCCAGGATCAGATTTGAATTCAAGTTTTCCTGACTCCAGGCCCAGTGCACTATTCACTGTGTCTTCTAGCTATTGATCTAGAATTAACAAATATTATGAACCCAAGCATAGCTCTATGTCACCTTAGTCACAAGGAATGGTCTAAACTCAACCTACAAAGCCTATGACCTGAGAACCAGGAGATGTGGTTCTGGTTCCAACTTTTTCAGTTCCTCACTAAAACATACAGTTTTCAGAAAAGAAATTATGAATCATATGAAAGAATTTATGACTCCATGAAAGAATGCTCCAAATCTCTAATAATAAAAAAAATGCAAATCAAAGCAGCTCTGAGGTTTCTCCTCCTATCTAGCCAATTGGCAAATATGAAAAAAAGATAGGGAAAGCCATTTGAGGGATTGTATAAAGACAACCACACTAATGTATTTTTCCTGATGCTATGAATTAGTATAGCATTTTTAGATAGCAATTTGGGAATCTGAAAATCAAAGGACTAAAATGTTCATATCTTTTGAACTAAAGACTCCGCTGCTAGGCATAGATTCCAAAAAGGTCGCTGACAAAAACAAAGGCCCCATACATATCAAAATATTTATAAGAGCACTTTTGTGGTAGCAAAGAACTAGAAACAAAATAGATGCCTATTGACTGGAGAATGACTAAAGAAAGCGTGATCCATGAATGTAATAAAATATTACTGTGCTCTAAGAAATTATGAATATAATGCGTGCAGAGAAGTGTGGAGATATTTATATGAACCAGTGCAAAGTGAAGTAAGCAGAGCCAAGAAAGCACTATACGCAATGATCATGACAGATGGAAAGAATAGCCATAAAACAATCAAAACTGATCATTATAAAATTGTAAGGAACAAGTTGGCCTTCAAAGAAGGAATATGAGAAAACACTTTCTCCTACTAACAACTCCTCTTCCTTTGAAGCTGTATAAGTCCTTGGATCTAGAACAATGTCAGATGTTTTAAGATGTATTGATTGACTTTGTTAATTTTTTTAAGGAAAAGACCTTTGGGAGGAGGAGATGGGAAAGATATAGGGAGAAATGGGTAATGTAAAAAACAAAAAAAAAAATCAACAAAAATCTGTTACTGCAAAAATAGGATAGCATTGCCATTGGCTGCCTGATCTTTCTATTTGACCAAGTGATCCAGTGCTTGTTTACAAAGGTTGTTTTGGCTTCTATGGGCATCCTTATTGTGTCGACTGTTTAAAATCAGTTAAACTTCTCTAAGTTTAAGAGTGGCATAGAAATTACACCACCCCAATTTTTCCTTGATACTTTAACCAGCTAAGAACATATAATCAGTCACTCATAGGCCTTAGAGTATGGTTGCACAAGTGTTGTGTTCAGGTAGGCTTGTGACACTTGGTTACACACCAGATGTTTGTCTATAAAATATACAGCCATGTATTTTTTTTTTTTTATAGTTTGAGCCCACTTTGCCCTGGAATCTACTTGTGGGGAGTATATCACAAATAGTGAGGCTGAGGAAATGTTTTATACAAATTTTTCTTACTCTACTAAATCTTAAGTATCTAAAAAAACTATTTGTTACCTGACTAATTGATTCTCAACGGACAGTGGGATGGGGGGAGGGGAAATCCTGTTGGAGACTCGAGCCAGTGGCATTAGAAAATCAGCCCTACTCAGCTTCTCAGGAAGCATCTCTAGAATCCTGAAACAGAGATGTAATTAACATCTTCTAACATCAGTAGAAATGTAATTTAGCTCTGGGGACCCAACTTGTCAATGAGTAGGAGCTGGGAAAGGGATGCTCAGAGCTTACATGAACTGTGTAAGAAATGATGATATCAAGAGCCAATGTCTTGGCTTTTATCCACTCGTCATTTTTCTGAGTTATCATTTCATATTAACAGGATGAATTAGACTAGCTGTTGTAAATTGCATGGCTTCCTCTGCTTTTTATGCTTTCTTCTTCTTGGGCTTTGACTCAGATCTTAGCCCTAATGAATCAGTGGTCTGACTATACCCAGATAATTGATTCAGAAATTACTCATGCAATTAGTCAGTCTTTTCCTATCTAAGTTGCAGTTAAGTTCATTTTGGATGTTGCTGTTTGATACTCTCCATTTCCAGTACCTGCCAACTCTGTTCTTAAAGAAATGATTCATAAAATATTCAGATGTGAAGCTTCTGAGTATTCTATAAGGCCCTTTGATTTTCCAAACTGTTATGAAACATTTTTAGCTACCTTCTTTATGCCCACTTTCTTATTCAAGTGAATGTTTATAAAGTTATGTCAGAATCACAACCACAGATTTTAGGTTTGACCTCACTGAAGGGACCACAATAGTCAAACTGTCTAATCCATGCTCAAAAAAGGAATCTCTATGGTTACATACCTCATAAGTAGTCATCTAGCCCCTGCTGTATGATCCACATGGAAAGAATCAAAGAATATTTGGAGGAGGACTAGAAATTCTTGTTTTACAAACAAGGAAACATTTATAGAAAGAGTAATTGATGTGGGCAAGGTTACATGGCTAGGAAGTAAGAGGTCCTGGGATTTGAACCAAAGACCATTGATTCGAAATCTAAGGCTTTTCCCACTATACCATGGTGGAAAAGGATTGCCTACTATGCTTTTGAAAGATCAGAAAAGAATAATTATGGGTGCTTGGGAAAGGTTCTTCCAGTCTGGTTCTTCTAATTCCTCCAGCCTCAATGTCATATTCAACCCTTCACTCATTCATTCCACATATCCATTCAGTTGCCATATCTTTTGTTTCTCTCTTTACAACATCTTTCAGATAAGCCTCTCCTCTCTACGTAGACACTTACCACCCTAGTTCGGTTCCTCATCACTTCTTGCCTAACCATTGGTCTCCTTATCTCAAGCCTCTGCCCATACCAGTCCATCCTCCACGTAGTTTTCAAAGTAATTTTCCTAAAGTTTATACCTGATCATGTTTCCCTCCCCCTTCTTCTCCCCAACCTCCAGAAATTCCAGTGGTATCTCTAAGATTCAATAGAGGTTCCTCTTTGGCTTTCCAGCCTCTCCATAACTTGTCCCTTTCCCAGTTTTCCAGTTTTCTTACAATTTATTTCTCTTCATAAATTCTGTGGTTCAGCCATCCTGGCCTACTTACTATTCTGCACACAGAATGCTCCATCTCCCATCACCATGTCTTTCTACTGACTGTTTCTCATGCCTAGAGTTTCCTTTGTCTTAATGTTCACCTCTTGGAATCCTAGGTTTCCTCAAGATCTGCCTTCTCCATTGTCACTTCTTGGCACTCCTCCCCACAGATCCTGATGTTTTCCCTCCCTAAACTTGTGTTCATTTTGTGTATATTACACATGTGCTTATATATGCTGTTTCCTCCATTAGAAGGAAAACTCCTTAAGGTCCTTCCATTTTATTTGCATTCATTGTTTCTACTGTCCCTAGTGCTTAGCACAGTGATCAGAACATAGTAGATGCTTAATCAATGTTTGTTGATTGATAGACTGATAAGTAGTATCTAAAATAGGGTTGTTTAGAAGTTCAAATGAAATCGTGTCTGCAAATTGTTTTGCAAACTTTAAGATATGTTGTAACCATCAGCCATTCCTTGTATCTCCCTCTATGCATTGCACAATAAATTCAGTGACAAATTCATCAAATCTTTATTAAGTTCCTACTGTGTTTCTGTGAAAATAGCAGTTATATAAGAATCAGTTGGAAAATGATCAGACATGACCCCTCTACAGTCTGGCAATTTTGGATTGATTTAATTATATCCTATGAGCTTCAAAACATAGTCATTTATCAAATGAATTATTCATGATTGCAATTCGGTTGCACATTGTCCTGGTTGATATTTGTAAAACTCCAGTGAAAATATTGGAGGGAAGTTTGGGATACAGGTAGTTTCTATTCTAGATGTCTCTGACCAAAGCTCTCTTAGTTCACTGGAGACTGAGATGGGCCACAAGGATGGGTAAAGGCCCCGAATCAAAGTCAAATAACGATCAGTTTGAAGGAACTGAAGATTTTTAGCCTGGAAAAGACAAATCTCATGGGCAACATGAGAGCTGTCTTCAAGTATCTGAAGGGTTGTCATGTGGGGGAGGAATTCTCCTGGATCTGTTTGTCCCCTCCTGCGTTCCCCTGCCCAAAGAACGGAACTAGGAACAATGGGTGGAAGCCTCAGAGGCAGATTTCAACTTGATATCAAGAAAAACTTGCTGCCTGTGGCAGCTCTGGGCTGCCTTTGGAGACAGTGGGTTCTTGTTCAGTGGAACTCTCCCAGCAGAGGCTGGATGGTTACTTTTCTGGCATGTTTTAGTGGTGATTTCTTTCAAAGTATAGGTTGGAGTAGGTGGTAGCCGAGGTTCCTTCTTGCTGTGATACTCTATGATCCTCCAAAGCTCCTTGTAGAGAACCCTTCTGAGTACTGCAAAAAAGAGACAACTTAGATCAATTAATAATCCAGCATTTATTAAGTACTTACTATGTAGATAAGGCATAGTGCCTGCCTTCATGAATTTTAGAGTCTTGCCTCAACAAAGTTTGGGCTTCTTTCTTTCTTTCATGTGTGTGATGCTCATTCCCAACTCAGTGCCTTTGCTCCTACTCTTGTGTTTGCCTAGAATGCCCCCTCTTCCTATTTCTAACACACTTCTTATTTTCAGGTTGCCATGTGTATGAATTTTTTTTCTAACTTCACCTATAATATAACTCTGAACTGCTATTACCCTTAGTCTGAACTGTGCCGTCTCCAATTGGGCTTTTCTTTTACCATCTATTGTCAACCAGACCAAGCTCCTCTGGGACAGAGACTTCTGGAAATGCTCCAAAGTACTGGCAGGCTGCTGGTTGCATAGGATATATTCAGCAGAGGTCTTAGGACTGATCACATACTTCTTTTACGTGACCTTTTTATTAAGAAAGTTTTTACTGATGCTTTATGGGACTGTTTTCTATCACTTTCCTTTCTAACTAACCCACTGCTACATCCTCCCTTATAATAATGACAACAGAGCAAAAGAAATCCTCCTCGAAATCATGTTTGGCAGTGGATGCCCCATTCTGCGTCTGTAGTCTGCCAGCTCTCCTTTGAGAGTGGATTCATCTATGTCATCCACAGTGCTCTGGAATCTGAATTGGTTATGATTACAAATGTCTTTATATGTCCCCTGGTCCAGTTTCTCCCAGGGATTATTGATTCTTTTCATGGAATCATTGAGTCTCAGAGCTTGTCATGGTGTTGGAGATCGTCTAATCTAGTCTGAGCTCAGGAGGAAGGTTTCTCACAACAGCCTGAGCACTAGTCATGCAGCCTCCAGGTGATGGGCAACTCACTACTTCTCAATGAAGTCCACTTGGCTTTTTGAAACCTCTGGGTGTTTTTAAACTTGTCCTCTGGGCCACTGAAATAGCCTCAGTAATTTCTAGCTACCAATCATAGTCCTGCACTCTGAGACCAATTAGGAAAAAGCTGAAATCCTCAGAGGGAATCTTGCTCAACCTGCCCTTTCTACAAAGGATTGAGAAGTGAATCCCAAGTCATTTTAGTGACTTGTCCCAGGTAACCCACATGTAGAACACCATCTAATCAATGTCTGGACCAGGGGAAAGTGAATAGGGAATTTCAGTAGTTTAGTTTTCTCTTGGTTCCCAGAGTTTTGCCATTTTCCATCCACAAGAGTTATGACGAAATCATTTTCAGTCATCCTGAATTGATTGGTGTTAATTTAATACTTTTAAAGACTTTATCCCTTAGTAATAATGACCATCATGATAGTGGTCACTGCCAATTATATAGCACTTAAAAGTTTGCAAAACACTTGATTTACCATAGTATACATTATTACATTGCAGAAATAGTAGATAGGACCAAGAACTTGGGAGTAAGGGAAACCTAGGTCCAGATCATGTTGCAGATACTTAGCTCTGTGATTCTGGGCAAGTCACCTCTCTGGGTCTCAGTTTCCTCATCTATAAAATGAAAAGGGTGGATGAGTGACTTCAAAGGTCACTTCTAGCTCCAAAGCTAGGATCCTTTGGTTTCACTTGAGCTTTTTAACAATCCTATGAGGTTGGTTACGCGACTATTACTGCACTCATTTTACAAACGAGGAAACTGAAGTTCGTAGAGATCAAACCATTCAAAATCAAAGTCTTTAAAATATATTTGGAGTTGATGTTTTTCATAACTAATGCAATTAGTACATTTAAATTAAAAGGTAGCAGAAACACCAAAGTTATGTTATACTTAATTTTTTCACATCTGTACACTGCATGCTGATCTGGACCTCTGTGTTATTTCATATGCGAAACACTCCTTGTGGAAAGATCCTCCACCAGTACAGATTGGCAAATCCTGTGTAATTTATATTCTTGGAGAATTACCTGGGGGCATTGAGAGGTTAAATGATTTGCCCACTAGTCACTTAACTAGTATGTGTAAGTATTATGGTTATCTACAAAGGGAAAAAACAGAAGACCACAAGCTTTTATTTCCTGGTAAGTACTTCTGGTCTCCTTGGAAACAGTTCAATATAAATTTGTGATGTTACAGATTATTTAATATCTTATAGTCATATTTCAATGTCGCCTACAGATATGTCATATCTGTTCAGATGTAGAGAATTATGGGAGTTCAACAAAGGGATATATTAGATGAAACCCATAGTGACCCAGCATTGTTGCCATGGTTTCGCTTGAAAATACTTCCATGAAACTTTTAAATGCAGAGGGAGGAGGGAAGAGGGATAGAGTAGCCCAAGGTATTAGTGAAATGACTGAAATTGAAAGGCTTAAAAGAAAGTCTGTTTTATCCCTCAAACAAGAAAACAGAAATCATCACATTTTTTTTTAGCTGGTTGGCCTTTTATTTCCACACAGTGTTGCCACGCCACATTAGGACATTGCATTGGGGACAGAAGATGGCCACTGTCACCTGAAAGCTGTAAAAGTCTCAAATGACCATTGCCACCGACTCCATAAATTTGGGTGCCTTGATTGTATTGCCAAAGCCAATATTTGAATTGTCTCCCATTCACTCTGCGGTGACAATTGACATGCAGAAAGCATGACCATTAGCTGCCACATTCATTCCTTAAGGAGTTTTGTATCCATTCATGGGGCTCAGTCTGAAATCACGTGTGACAGCTTGCAAACTGCAACTGACCAGCTACATGACAGACTGCCCTCTCTCCTAAGCACCCCAATCTCCCAGGTATTAAGGCAGACAGACAAGGCCCATCTAGTGGAGGTAGGACATTGATTACTCACTGCACCCCTCCTCCCCAGTCTTAGCCGTATCCAGGGGACCTCACTGCACAAGCTTGTTCTTGCTGTAACAGCCACTGAGGCAAAAGCCCATGAAGATGCCCCTTGTAAAGCAGAGGCAATAGTTGTGATTCCTATCACCTGTCCTTCTCTATGATGCACACAAAAATCATCGTACCCAGACCCTCTCCACATCATCCTTCCATCCTGTTCCAAAATGGCCACTGCCTGTATATTCCTACCACAATTTAGGGATATTCCCACACCAGCCCCTAACTTGGAGTCTCATTGAGTTGCCTGAGAAATTGAGAAGTGAAATAATTTTCCCCAGGCCACACACATATATCAGAGAAGAAACTTGAACTCAGGTATTTTTGACTGTGAGAACAGTTTTCTATATGCTACAACATATTCCCTCTCTTCCATAACATACAGCTTAATAATCATGGAAAAAGAATATGTGATGACGTGATACGTAGGCAGTCATTAGCCTAAGCAGCAAAGAAACAATTAGAAAATGCTTCAATGTGTTTCATATGCTTAATTTCCAAAGGCCTAAAGCCCCTGTGCGATATGCCTAAGTAACTTGTTTGTGGAAACAATGCCGTAGGGGATTTTGAACAACATGGGAGTTAAGAGCTACGGATTGTGCATTATGAAACTAGTGACTTCATAATATTATATATTAGAAAGCATTCACGTGGCTGGCTTGTCTAAGAAAAGATACTTTCAAAATATACCCTGAAGCGCAAATCTCTTAAGTTGTTTCAGGCCCTGAATTTTCTGATTTACAGGCAGTGTGGTTACAGTGACATGATATGATGACACGTGGGACCCTTTTTAATTTATGACTCACTGCATGACCTTGTCACCAGAGGGCTTGGTGTGCCTGTCATCCTGGCGAGGAGGCTGTGCCAAGAGGCTCCTCTTAGGGAACATGTGCTCAGCTGGCTAGAAAGGAAAGCCAGTTTTAAAGAATAAAATATGATTAGAAATAAGGGCTGTAAGTAGGATTGTCAGTCATGGTATGGAAAGGCTTCCATTTAAACTTTGATATACCATCAGTGATGATGAGTCTTTTAGACCATGAAACCAAAGGTATAATAAGGGGAAAGCTGTTACTCTGAGTTAGGCACTCTACAGAGTGCTAGGGACTGTTCCTCTCACTGTCAGCTCTCCATAATTCTAGATGATAGTTTATATTTCCATGAGGATCTCAAAGTTCTTCCGTGGGAAATTGACCTTGGATCTCGAGGATTTTTGTCCTTTGAGAATATGCCCTAGAAAGTCACATGGCATTGCTGAGCCACTCTCAAGTTATTGTTGAAGAGTATGGAGGATGAGAGAAATGCCACTAGGTAGGAGAAAGAAAAATCTTCTTTCCAAAAAGAGAAGAGAGTAGTGATTTTCACAAGCAAAATTCTATAGTCTTAAAAGGGGTGGTAGTGAATATCTAGAATAAAAAGCAATGATATGAAAGAGATAGCTCCGTTTTCACAAGAACATGTTATTCCCAACTAACCTCCTTTCCTTTTGTGATTGGCTTGCTGAAGCATGCTATTCATTCATTCATTCATTCATTCATTCATTCATTCATTCATGTAAAATTTAAGTGCCTACCATATGTAAGGCACTATTCTTGGCACTGTGGCTACAAAGACAAAGCAAAACAGCCCAGAATCATAAAGACTTGAGCTCAAATTCTGCCTCTGACACTTAATAGCTGTGTGATTAGAGGTAAGTCAATTACACCCTCTGAGCCTCAGTTGCTTTGTCTATAAAATGGAAATTATATCTGTAATACCTACTTCATAGAGTTGTTATGAGTCTCAAATGAGATGCTGTATGTAAAGGGCTCTTCACTTCTTAAAATACTGCATAGCTACTAATTTTGAGGTTATTATAGTAAATTTTTTTACCTGGGTTTCAGCAAAGCATTCAACAAAATTTCAAATGCTACTCTTCCGGTTAAAATGGAGAGATGTGGACCAGATGATAGTACCATATAGTTAGGTGGATTTGGAACTATTTAGATGGTTGGACCCAATAAGTAATCATTAAAGGTTCAGCATCAGCTAGCAGGTAGCTTTTCAGTGGATGACCTCTGTTATTTTTCCTTGGCTCAAATCCATTTAAATATTTGTTAATGATTTGTACATTGGATAAAGAAACGAGTGGCATGTTTCTCAGATTTAAAGATTACACAAAGCTGGGAAGGATAGATAGCAAATTTATTGGATGACAAGGTGTAAGGATCCGAGCAGTCCTTGACAGCCTAAAACATTGGGTGCAAATCTAATTGGATTTAATTTAAGAGGGAGATAAATGTAATTTCTTATACTTTGGTTTAATGAATCTCTTTCCCAAGAGCATAATTGGGAAGTAATGACAGTTCATTATACTATCAGCTTCTCTTCTCCTTTTGTAGCCCTAGCATTTGGCATATTGCCTGGCACATAGTGGGCATTTAATAAATGTTTATTGATTGACTGATAAGATAGCCTTGGAAGATGTTTTACTGGTTTTAGTGGACTGAAAACTCAATCTGAATGAACTAACACATATTGTGGGAGCCAAAAACCTCATGGAATCTTCTGCTACCTTAGGAATATTATATATAGAGCTAGTGAGGTGCGGGCCTTGCTGTACTCTCCCCTAGTCAGATCTTATTTGGAGCATTGTGATCATTTCTGGCCACTATATTTGGACCAGGTCACTCATAAGTTGAAGAGTACCCAGAGGAGGATAACTGGGATTTCCAAGGACATTGCAATCAAGCCATGTGAAAATTGGCTGATAGCACGGGAGATAGATGTTTACCCTAGATAACAGAAGACTTGACAGGGGTCTGATCACTATCTGATCACTATGTTCACATATTTGAAGGGCTATTACCAGGATGAGGAAATTGACTTATTGTATTTTGCCACAGAGACTAAAACTAGGAAGAAATGGTAGAAGTTGTAGAGAGCTGAATTTAGACTTAATTTCAGTAAAAAAACAAAAAAAACCAAAACAAACAAACAAACAAACAAACAAAAACAAAACAACATTCTAACAATTGGTGCTCTCATGAGTGGAGTGGACTGCCCAGGTAAGTAGAGATTGCCTTTTTACTGGAGATATTCTTACACTGCTTGTCCTGGTTCTTGTAAAGCCTCTGAAAATTAACTCTTTTAGGTTTTAGATTTTGTCACTCTGTACAGTGATGTTTTCATGGTTACTTGGGGACTAAGTGACAGAACCTGAGCTCTCATCCAGGTTATCTGATTCCAAACCACAGTTGGATAAAGACAGTAGGGGGCATGCAGAGTTTGAGGTACCAGCAGGTCAGCAAGGTGAATCTGAGGGAAAAGGATGGAGCTTGAGATGTGGCTGTGGAAGTCATGTACTTGAAGGTGATAACTTAAACCTTGGAAGATCATTTTGGACAGAGTGAAGAGGGAGAATGGGGCCACAAGCTCGAAGGGTGGGAAGGGATGAATTAGAGCTTTTTAATCTGCACTGCTAAAGAACAGCAAATAACAGGGGTTGTCAAAAGTACTCTTAGTGAAAAATGACTCACTAACATGCCCATGGGATAGGAGGTTTGATATGCATCACCTATAAATTGCTTCTTCAGGTCAAAATTGTTCAAAGTACAAGTCATGTAAACAGTTGAAAATGTCAAAAAGGCAGTACGTGGTCTACTTGGAAGAGTACATGAACTTTCTGTTCTTTGAGTACAAAGTTGAGACTATTTATTTGGAACTTAAAGTGCTTCCTTGGATGTAGACTACAATTTAAAGTAAAACTTAAAGGGAAAAGTGAGGGGAAATATACCATTAGATTATTTAAAGAATACTTTAGCCCTGACACTCTGAATGAGTCACAAAAATCTGAAAAAGTATGATTAGCCCAACTTATATTTTAGTGCTTTATACATTCATTTAGAGACCAAGTAATTTTCTACGAAATGGAAATGTAGTTATGAAAATGGACTCTGGCTATTTAGTGAATATGCAATAGAAAATTCCCCAAATGCAAGAACTTTTTTTTTTCCTTTCAATGTCTGTGGTATTTATTGGTTCTTCTTTCTCATGAGAATCTAATCTGCAAACAGCATATACTGACATTTTCCTTGGTGACTAAATACATTAAGCACCCATTGCTGAGAATAACTCCCAGTAAAGTATTTTTGCTTACAGAAACCTCACTGTTTGAATCATTGTGAGACGATAGAATCATGTATTCTGTGAGCTGGACATTCTTGTCTCACTAGACTCTGAGTTCTGTGAGGGTAGGAATCATTTTTCCCTTCATTTTGTATCCCTCTGTCCCCATAGGGCCTTATCCACAGTAGATAACTAATATATGTTTCTTCAATGACTTCTTTTCCTTTTTTCTTCAATTTCAGCATTACTTTTCCTCTCATTTCCCCAGTTAAATAATTAAGTGCATTGAAGGGCTTGCATGTTGACAAATTATTAGTCCTTAGTGGAATTGATCTTGCTTTGAACTTGGGCACCCTGAATCCTAAATGGGGGCTGCAGAGGTAGAGTAGGGCTATTTCGCTGCTACCAGGATCATAGAGAAATGGGTCTTCCTTTGGCTTCTTTAAGATGCTCATCCTCCATACTGCCCATCTCCTGCTGGATTCAGTATTGGCAGCAGCCCAGTTCATACCATCGTTCCTCTCTTCTTCATGTGGTTCATCCTCCCAAAATGAAGTTTTGGGGTCATACCTCCAGGCTTTGGAACTCCTTTCCTCTAACTTGGATGTTAGCTCTCTGTGATTCCTTTTCTGGATGCTTAAATGGTGGGCCCTCTTTTCAACCCTAACTTTAGATGCTGATTACTCAAAGTCTCTCCCTCTTGGTGATGTTGAACATGCAATGTTGAATAGAATCATGGAAGATTCTTTAGCCTTACCCATCCAAACCTGCTCTAGAGTTGTAACATATTCTGTATCTTCCATCAAGGCGTTTGTACTTGTGTCTTGGGGACTTGAGGCCTCCATGTGACCCCTTGTAGCTATTTCCACTGCTACTTCTCCACAGGTTCCCTCCCAAACCAAGCATTGTTATGCTAGGTGGCACTGAATTTTTCTTATACATCTATCAGTGGGTTACCTACGTGTGCTAAGCAGTCCTCAAACAACTGAACTTCTGACTTGATTTCCTATTATCCCTCTTGCTCAGCCCCTCTGTTTATATGCTTGCCTTCTCTGATGTGGCAAGCTATGGAAGTTAAGTCCCAGACTGGCGAGTTATCAGGGGAAGGGTGCTCTGTAAGGCAGTCTTAGAGTTCGTTGCTCAACTCCCATTTCAGAATTTTTCATCTATATTGCTGCCTAGTGAAAAAAAAAATGGTTTTCAGATGCCTAAATGTGTTCAGGCACTCCATATAGGGCCTCAACCCATGCCTGACCCTCATCACTGGCTCTGTACTATCATGAATTCAGAGTATATCTGAACATTTCATGGGAGTACTGGTAATTCTCTACTAAGGGCCATCTCTCTTTGTTCCTTAATGGTAGCACCCTCCAGTTCAACAAGCCACCTTGTGAGTTTAGCTGTGATATAGGCTACCTGGGCGTGTTTAAGTTACAAATGTGGAGCTCTTGGAAACACAACTTAAATGCTTACTGGAAGTACAGCTCACAGAAATGGCAGCATTTTCTCTTACCTCTCCTAAAGAAACGGGTGTGGATGAAATAATCAGCTCCTGTGTGAGCTAGAGAAGTATGTGATATCTGTCAGTTAATCAACAATGATGCATTAAGTTTTACTATATACCAGGTAGTGTGCTAAGCTCTGCAGATGCCAAGAGAGACAAAAACAGTGCCTGCCCTCAAAGAGCTTACATTCTAATGGGGGAAACAACATGTAAATTAACAGTTACATACAACATAGCCAACAATTGGCAGTTCTGTTATTCCAAGAATTCCTTGGTAATGGAAAGACTTATATGAACTGTTGCAAAGTGAAATGAGCAGAACCAGGAGAACGCTGTACACAGTTACAACAATGTTGTAATGCTGATCAGCCAAGAAAGACTTAGCTACTCTGATCTTTAGAGTGATCCAAGATAATGCCAAAGGACTCAAGAAGAAAAAAAAATCTATCCATCTCCAGAGAGAACTGATGAACTCTGAGTGCAGATTGAAGCACACGTTTTCCATTTTATTTTCCTTCCTTTTTTTTTGCAATATGGCTAATATGGAAATATGTTTACATGACTTCACATATATAATGAACATTGTATTACTTGCCTTTTGAATGGATGGGGGAGGGTCAGGAGGTAGAGAAAGAATTTGAAACTCAAATAAAGAATGAAAAAAAAAAAGAATTTGTTGGTAATCTCTTGTAGGTCCAAGTATCTCCCCTATTCCCCAATCTCTAGTTCCTCAAATGTAAAAGCAGGAGGAGAGCTGCTTTCATGGCAATGCTGCCATTGCTCTTAGGGCCCTTATATTGCTACCGTTCTTCACAGTTTCTCCAAGCACTGTTTTCTGAAGGTGAGGAGGTAGGTAGACTCAGAACACAGACAAAGCACCCATCATACATATTCCCATTACCTGCACCAAGTCCCACCATTGTCCCTGGTGGAGCTGTTGGTCTGGACAACATGATTGAGTTCTCTTGATCACATGCAGTCTCCCTCACATAAAACACAGGTTCTCATGAATACACTTTGCCTTTTTGCCCTGAAAGCTCATGCTTTCTCAACAATCCTTCCATGCACTCCAGTGCTAGTTTCTGTCATGGTACCCAGTGCACATCAAGGGCATTGTGATGCCTCTTAAAGCTTGTCAAACTTTACATAGCTGTGTTCTGGCATAACCATTCTTACTTTCAACCTGAGTATCCATGTGCTCAAACAGAGCCACTATAGGCTGTACTGAAAACTTAGTCACATGCAACTGTGTTGGGTTTTGCAAACATATCTGATTTGAGTGGGCCAGGGGATCCCATCATTCTGGCCCTGCCCCAAAAAAGTCACACTGCCTTGATGAGCTTTCTGCACTGAGTGAATAGACCAGGGTCAGAGGAGGCAGAAGGAATTGAAGTCACTGAATGGGAAAGCTGCATGTTATTCACAGAACATCATGGATTCAGAGTTGGAAAGGACTTCAGGGGCCATTTGGCCCAAACTCCTCTTTTTTGAGGTAAGTTTTTAAATTCATTTAAAATTTAAATACAAAATGAGAAAAGGAAAAACAACAACATTGCCATGTCCACAACAGACCATAAGAGAGGATTCAAAATAAAGTAATATATTTCCCCATATCAACAAAACCTACAAAATAAGTACTGCATATTGTTTTCAAAGCTGCCCAGCTTTTCTTTTCTTCCTTGTTGGTTTTCTCTTCTTCTTTGCTGTGCACTTTTTACTTCCTTTTTGCCTCCCCCCAAAGAAGGCTACAATTAAACATGGATATACATACATGCATACATGGATACACACATACACATATATGTATTCACACACGTATATACACATATAAACACATAAATATCTATCACCACACACACACACACTTCAACACATGTATTTAAGACATACTATGCATATTTCCACTTGTCATCTGTTTCTCTGAAGGTGAATAGCATCCTCCTTCATAAGTTCAAGTCTTGCCATGTTTTTTTTTTTTCTAAATTGGTCAGTTCCAAAGCCCTCATTTTTGAGAGCAAGAAGTTCAAAGACTTTGCCCCAGATCATACAGGTATTAAACTGGGAATAAGCTAATATGAATTCTGACCCCTTGCCCAATTGTATAGATAAAGGAACTGAGAAGAAAAATAACATGATTCAACCAAGGTCACAGAGACAACTGAGCAGCAGAGGTAGCAAGGGTAGTGCATTCTGAGTACAAAAGTCTAGGTTTAATTTCTGGCTTTTCTGCTTGTTGTGACTGTGGGCAAGTCATAGGATCACAGATTTAGAGCCGTAGGGATATTAGAGGTGAATGAGTCCCAGTTTCTCTCTTTATAAGTTAGGAAACTGAGGTCCAGGGAGCTTGAGTAGCTTGTGTAATGTCACATTGTTAGTAAATGGTAAAGCCAGGATTCAAACTCCTATCTTCAGATAAGGAAAGGAAGGGAAAGAAGTACACATTTATGTAGCACCTACTATGTGCCAGGTATCATGCAAAGAAATTTTACAAATATTATCTCATTTTATCCTCCCAACTACTTTGAGAGATAGGTCATATTAGTAGCTCCATTTTATGGTTGAAGAGACTGAGGCAAATACAGGATAGATCACTTGCCCAGGGTCGCACATCTAATAAGCTATCTGAGGCTGGATTTGAACACAGGTCTTACTGACTTCAGTACCAGACCATGACACCACTTTACTGCATATCAATTTTACCTCTCAGAGCCTCAGTTTCCTCATCTGCATAATGGGGACAATAATTTTTTCACTTCCTCTCTCATAAGTTTGAGTAAGGTGCTTTATAAGCTTTCAAGTGGTTTAAGAAAGTAAGTTATAAATATGTACCCACCTGATTTGAACTGCTTTCCATTCTTCAAAGTAAAACAGCCTGAAACTCCAAAAGAACTGTGTTGTTTGGGCACTTATCAAACAAAGGAGGTCTTCTCATTTTTCTCTGACAGGACACTAACTCATTAGATGTCACCCAGTTCGTAGCTGTGTTCAGCCCTGACGTTTTAGTGACTTCAGCATAGCTCTGTTCATGCTGGACAGCTCCAGAGGCCAAAGAGCTTTAGCAACCTAAAAGCGACTGTTAGTGCACCTTGGGCCTTCTGCCAGTGCTGCCAGAGATTTACAAGACCCTCCTCTAGGCCAAGAACCAGACTGCAGAACAAAGCCCAGCTAAGCTGAACTCAAATAATGTTTGAGGTACCAATAACAGATAGAAAAGACATATGCTTGCTTTCTTTCATCCCTGCTGTTCTTCCCTTTAAAAATTAACATTAAAATAGCATATGATAGATGTATTTGTTGGTTGCATGCATTGATATATATTTTTGTAAAGAAATGACTTTTGACCTCAATTGTTTCCTGCATCATAGAAGGGACTCAGTAAGGGAAAGTACAGTTTTAGGTGCAGCTGCCTCCAAATTTTGGGCACAGGTCCCACAAGCAGCAGAAATGAAGAAGTCCCTGCCTTTAAGGGGTTCACATTATAATTGGGGAAGAGAATACTCAAAAGAGTGATGGCAGTGGGAGGGTGATTTCTGTGTGGAGGTATGGTCAGGAGACAACAGACAATGAATAGTGCTGAAACCTAGGACCCATTGAGATCACAGCCAGGAAATCGACAAATGGAGTCCAAGTGTCAGGTCATAGGGACATGAGAATTATCTGAAGGAGTGCTATGGAGACTATTGGGAAGATCACTTAAAGGGAGGAGACACTGGCATCTGGGGAGATCCAAAAAGGCCCTATATTAGGTGTCCCAAAAGTCTTAGTGCCATTGGAAACTCTGGAACGTATTAAAGTTTAGAACTGCATGAAGACTTTTGGGACACCCTATCTAGAAGGTTGCACTTAAACACTGAGCTGAACTTTGAAGGAAACTAGAGATTTCTAAAAGGTAGAGAGGAAGAGGAAATGAATTCCAGGCATGGAGGACAGCCTATACACAGACATGGAGATAAGGTGGAATGTCACATGTGAGGAAGGGAATGCAAACCACTCCAGTATCTTTGCCAAGGAACCCCCAAATGGCGTGATGAAGAATTGGGAGGACTGAAAATAAGTCAACAAAAATACTTGGGCTCTTGTTATTCTACCAGTACCAAACCCACCTAATTGCGCTGCCATCTATCCCACATTTCTTCATGTTGTCCACAAAGCTTTCCCAAGAGACTATGAAAGATCTTGCTGATATCTAGGTATGCTGTGACTGTAGCAGCACCATGATCTCCCATCCTATTAATATCATCAAAAAATAAAATAACTTTAGTTTGATGGTAATTTGCTGGCTGATTGCTTCCATTTCCAAATGCTCTAAAGCCATTCTTTTAATGATAAGCCCCAGAGTTTTGCTAGGAATTAAAGTAAAGCTCATCAACTTATACCATAGATTATATGACATTTTCTAGTTTGGGGATATTATTATTTGTGTCTCTTTTCTAACTCTCTGCAATCTTTCCTTCTTCCCCAAGACTTTCAAAGATAACTTGTGGTGGTTCTGATCCTGTGGTAATAGTAGGAGGGAGAGGCATCAGATCACTGACCTCATTGGTACAGGTATAGAAGTAGAGAGGAAACTCCCTCTACTAATACAGCTTGGTACTTTTTTGGCAACTTATTTTCCTTGACAGTTTTCTAGAGCACTGAGCAATTAAATGACTTGGCTAGGCTCATGTAGTTAGTATTTGTTGTAGGTATGACTTGAACATAGGTCCTCTTTCCTTGAATAACATTAATGATGATGATGATGATGATGATGATGATGATGATGATGATGATGATGATGATAGAGGGAGGTCATATTACATAATCAGGGAAGGATCAGAAAATACCTCTTATTGGAGGTGGTGTCTCAAGTACATCTTGAAGGAAACTCTGAGTTCAAAGATGCAGAGGCAAAGCATAGAAGTATATGCCAATGCTGATCCTCTAAATTCTGGCATGAATCAGTAATTTCCATATGACATCTCACCCTGTCTCTCCAGAAATAGCAGTGTTCCTTGAGCTTGACTTGGTAAAGTTTTTATTTTTGTGCGATTGTTTTTCTCCCCTAGCAGTAACATAGTGTTGATGGTCTAGGGCAGGTCCACTGAGGTTTTTGTTTTTGTTTTATCCAAGTGGCTTATAGACCAAAATAGTCTGAGAATCATTGTTTCAATGAACTGAACTAATTGGCTGGAAGCTAAAGAGTAGCTTGAAGTGAGACACAAGAGTCCTTACTTATCACAGTCCTTCTGTCTTCAGCACTGACTTTTCAACTCCTTTTCTCGGCAGAGCCATGCCTGACTGATAAAAAGACTTAAGGAGATTTCCTGTGGATAATGAATTTGATAGCTTTTCTCCCCCAAAGAGTTGAAATCATTAGAAATAGATTTGATGGCATCCCCGAGGGGGTTCATTGGGGTCATCAAGTTTCAATGTGTAGGTTTTTCGGCAAAGGCGATTTGACAGGATTGATGGCTGAGTAGTTCACTTGAACATCAGTACGTCAGAATGAATGGCTTTCTCTACACCTCTGAGTAATGACTGTTGACTACAGGTTTAAATTCCTGCCTAGAAATAAGTGTCTCAGCTCAATTCTATTTAACTGATGTTGAGGATAAACTGAGAACAGATACATTAGGCAAACTCCGTCACAAACAGAGAAATGAATAGGTATACCCATCAGTATAGATGGCTACTCTTAGTTGTAAATCAGATGTTAGGGGACGTGCATTAGCCAAGGGTTTGTATACCTTACCTCTTTACTACTACTGCAGAAGATGAATGTGAGGAAAAAAAGTAATAGTTAAAATTTCTATAATGGGCCTATTTTTTGCATTTTAAATATTTTCCTAACTCTCAGTAAGATGCTTTAAATGATCAGTGATTTCACTGATATGTATAACATGGTATGTCAATACATGTCCACCTCATCCTAGGCTACTTATATACTCCCATAAATTTTCTATATGAGGTTCACCCAACATGTTGGATGGCATGCTCTTCATTTCTTAGTATGGCTTGAGAATCAGTGGAGAATGCAGGCTGTCTGTCATTATCTCTCACTTTCACCATATGAAACCCTTCTTTCTCATCCATTCCTCTTTCTGATGAGGTATTAACCTCATCAGCTTCATAAAAATCTAGTTCTTGTTTGACAGTGCTTTGCCTCCAGCTTATGTTCATCAAGCACTTTTCCATAGTCCTTTGGGTAACAAACAGCTTGAGTCCTTGGGAAACTCATGTGCCATGACTCAAAGCCATATATAGCATCACTGAGGGTATTAATGTTAAAAAGAAAAGACGGGAGAAAATTGAGATCATACAAATGCTGCAGAATTTCCCAAAGAAAGTCTGATTTTCTCTTCTTATACACACACACACACACACACACACACACACACACAACTTTCAGTCAATTATATGATTGTAAGAGAAAGTGTACTTATTTTTTTTATTTTCATAATATTTGCTCCTTATATATGTTGTAGATTTCCTTAAAATTATATGATATTGGGAAAATAGGAATGTGGAGCATTAGCTCTTGAATTTTGACAGTTATAAGCCTTGATGTCTCAAATTAACATGTGTGACATACATATATGATAAGGTGAATCAATGACTGTGGTGTGATATTTACTGGAAGTATGGGACTCAAAATGTGAAAATCCAGCCAAGGGATTTAAATGAACTCTCAGTGTAATATTTAAATTAATCACCAGGTAAATCTCCATTTAGGCTACCAGGCAAGGGTTCTCTCTCATTCCTCATGCATGCACATGGCAGAATTATTCTTTTAACTTGCTCTTGTATGAATTCTTAGACTGGGGTCGATAGACTCCAAAAGAATCTGAAGGGATTGTGGTTAGATTTCAGAAAGCTTTCAGGATTTTGTGATCTTAGACGGGAGAAAATATATCTTCATTTTCACAAACCTTTACCTGAAATTTAGCATTTCTTTCAATTATGAATGCATACAACGAAAGTTCTGAGAAGGAGTCTATACTCTATATAAAAAGCTAAAAATGCTTGGGATATAATGTCACTCTTGGCCACTAGAAGATGTTCAAGACAGCACATGTCCAAAGTGCTCTTTCACTTCATTCCCAGGAATGATGGTGCTATTTTGTTTTTGCTGCTTGGTGAAGATAAAATGTTTAACCCTTTGTTGGTTTTAGTCTACTCTAGGAGCTACAATGTTGATAAAATGTTTAAAAATGAAATTGATCATTTTCATGTTTTGGCTCATTTATGCAGACCCATGAGATATTTCTTCTCAGGTCTGTTTTTGCAGCACCCATATGTTCATTCAGACACCTCTTACATACTTATACAACTTTAATAATAAAGATCTAAAATGTGAAATAAAGTTTTCCTACATTAATACTATTTCTTCTCAGATCTTTGGTGCAAATGGGAAAAGTTCCTAAGAGCAGATACTTGTTTCAAAGAGAAAAATGGGAGGAGAGGAGGGGAAGGTGAAAACATTCACTTTCCTGCCTCAGGATCATGGAAGAAAGGAAAGGGGGCAAGATGGTATTTTCCTTATCTCACCATTCTCTTGGAAATCAGGATTCATAATAGCTGTTGGTCCTTAGCTGATCTGGGTGGGGTTCTGAAAATAGCATGGTATCGGCTGCTTTCTCTCCATATCAGTCCTTGAGGCACACCTGTCAGTTCCTTGGCACTGCCTGCCTTGTGTCCAGAAGTCCAAATGGGAAAAGAGTGGGACCAAAGTGGAGATTGTGTTCTTTTTATACTGACATCAGATTCTAGGAACATGATCCTATCAACATGAACCCAGAGTAGAGAAGGATGACCCCTTTCTTGTGGCAAAATCTCAGATTTTGCTCCACCAGGCACTCTCTGAACGTTTTCCTCTGAGGATCTCTACAGAGACACTACTACCCTCCTTTCCCCAACCCTACCCCACCACCAACATGAAGTAGGAATCTCCCAGACTTCAGTCTTTTTCGGCCAATTTCTTAAAATAACAAGGTCTTCAATATTTTTTCAAGTGTTTGATATGCTCAATTCTTTCATATATCATGAGTATTAATTCATAAATGCCCACAAATAATACTGCTCCCAACCTGAACATCCTCTTTCTTATATTTAGTGTAGTTTAAGTGAACTTGCCATCTTTGCTTTTGTCATTTTTACTTCTTTCCACAGCTCATCAGGGAATGTCATATTAGAGTCTAGATATGGTGGCTTTACAGTGATTGATGGAGAAAAGAGTCTGTTATAATAATTTTGGCAGCTTTTGTCCATTTTTCATATATCCATTGTCATCATTCCACTTTTGTCCTTAAAAACTCTAGGGATGATTTAGCAGAGATTTTTTTGTTCATTAAACTTTCTGTAAGCTAACCACCCCATTCCCTTTTCTACTTCTTTATTTTTTGAGGCAAAAGTACTTAGAATCTTTTGCCTTCCTTCTCTGTAAGATTTTACAAACAAGTTCATATATTAAAACATCATTGCCCTTAGGTGCCATGCCTCTCTATTTGGTAAGTAGATCAAGTGTTAAAATGGCTAAAGACATTTGTAATGTTTCTTTTCATTTCTTAGTTGGAGTGATTTGATTTATTTACATAGATTAAAAATCTTTAAAAAATAGTGATCATCTGGCTAGTCAATGGCCATTGATTTTCCTTTGGGGGGGGGGTAGGAGTAGGAGTATAAATAGCTTATTCAAATGTGTCAAATTGGATTTGCCTAATACAAATAGGTTGGTTTAGCATCTTACCCATATGCCATTACTGGGGTAGTATTTGTATTAAAAAATAGTTTTTGTGTCAAGATGCAACTTGGGATCATTGAAATTGTTGCATCATTTCCCAAATGCAAATTTTCTTGCTCTCTCCATCCTATTTAGTTTTCAACAGAGATCGTTTTCCATTTTCAGTGTCTGTTCAAAATAGATGTACTGATGTAACTCAAAATAGATGTACTGATGTACGTTGATGTAACGCAATGGACTACCCATCCAGTTACACGCTATAATCTGGGCAAAATGCATTCTTCGTGTCCTTGCTTTTTGTTTTGTGTCCATAAATCACATGGAGGAGGACCTGTAGTATTCTGGGGCTTGATGCATGACTACTGTCTATTGACCTTCTGCCCTTGAAGAGTGGAGTCATGAACTCCTCCTCCTCCATTTGAGAAGGGGGGACAAGAGAGATATCTTTTATCATTTTCTACCTGGTTGTGCTCAGTTTGGACTTTAACTATTACTTCTCCACCTTGTCCATTTCCCTTCTCACCTACCCCAAAGCTTTTCAACTTTTGTTTTGTAGTGTCATCTCCCGTAAGATTATAAGCTCTCTGAGGACAGAGCTTATCTTCCCTTTCTGTATTTGTATCCCCAGCATTTAACACAGTGCCTGACGCATAGTAGGTACTTAAAAAATGTATATAGAGTGTTCACTGATGAATACACTAACAATAGTCCACATTCATATAACATTTTACTGTTTACAAAGTACTTCCTCATAGTTACTCTGTGAGGTAGGTAATGCTCGTATTATTGCACAAATGTAGAGATGAAACAGCTGATGCTCATCAATGTTAAGGCACTTAGCAGCACACAGCTACAAGGATTTAAGGCCTGGTCTCCAGATTCTTAGTCCAAGGTATTTTCCAATGAACCATGGCATCTCATTTAGATCATTCCATTTCTGACTTAGGCAAAATAAAAATATTTGACAGGAAGCTAGAAAAATTAAAGTACCTTATGCATATCAGCTGATATTATCACTATTATCATAACTTGAAATATTTGATGTTTATATGTCTGGTTAAGTATGTGACTTTCCTTTTTAAGTCTAAAGGTTACTGTTGCTCATTGAATTAGGAAGGTCAGAAAAAGGAGTATGTCTGAACCACAGTCTGTAAGTTGGAAAGGATTTCAGGAATCATTTATTGTATTGGAACCCCAGTCTTTTTTATGGCATTGCTGCCTTGTGATCATCCATATCTGACTTTAGTGACATGACTTGCACTTGACTTTGTTTTGAGTGAGGGAGGGCTGTGCAAGGTCACCAGCCTCACTTCTCCTCCAGAGCCATCTGAATCCAGTGAAGAACAGCTAGGTGGTGCAGCGGATAGAGCACCAGTGCAGGAGTCAGGAGGACCTGAGTTCAAATCTCACCTCAGACACTTGACACTCACTAGCTGTGTAACCTTGGGCAAGTCACTTAACCCCAATTGCCTCATTCTGGGTCATCTCTAGTCATCCTGATGAATATCTGGTCACTGGATTCAGATGGCTCTGGAGGAGAAGTGAGGTTGGGGACCTGCATAGCCCTCCCTCACTCCAAACAAAGTCAAGTGCGAGTCATGTCATTATTTCTTTGATGGCATGGCTTTCTTTGGCAACAAAGGATGAATACACATCTGACTTTAGTACATTTAGTGATTGGGAACTTACTCTCCTCAGGAAACCCATTCATTCTACCTGTGATCACATTCAAGTGTTAGGAAATTTATTGTTTTGCTTTTTCTGACATCTGGTACAGATGTGCCTCTCTGCAATCACTGCCCTTTGTCCTTTGCTCTTATTTCTACCTTGCGATGTTAAATAGAACAAATCTAGTTTCTCTCCCACAACATAAATTGGTTATATACTTCAAGATGGTTGTTATGTCCTCCTTAAGCCTTCTCATCCCTAAGCTAAACATTCCTGTTTCCTTCCTTCACATGGCATGAATTGAGTCTTTTCTCTGTCTCTAGTAATACCAAGCATTATTAGGGAGGTGGGGTAGGGATGGCTTAGTACTTCCAAAGAGTCCTGCAGTATGTATCTTCTAGATCCCAGTTCCTTGCTGGGCCCTGCCTTCAGTGAGTCTTGAGTTTTGCCACTGCTCTCTGTACTTCAGTATAGGCCAGAGGTGTCAGACATATGGCTATGGCCTGTACGTTGCACATAACATTCTCTAGTGAAGCCCGAACCAGCTTAAAATATAATTGAGAAATGCTTAACAAAATAAAGAAAAATACAACAAAACATGGATAATGTTAATGTGTGGTTTTCTAAGTCAAAATTCACTCACAGAGATCCTTACCTGTAAAGTAGTAACTCCTGTTTCTATTTGACTTTGACGCCACTGGTGTAGGCAACATGGAAATGACTTCAGAAGGTTTGGGATGTGACCTTACCATGCCATAGCTCCAGAAATAAGCATAGGATGCCAGGTGGAGCTCACTTTCTCCTCCTGGGCTAATGGGATCTGGGATGCTACAAATGAATTCCCTATATCCATGCCCTGTATGGAATAAATGCCATATCCTTCATGGATCAGTTTACCTTTTACTTCTTCCATGAAGCCTTCCCTGATGCGTGCCATCAGAAATAACCCATATCTTCTCCTGGAGTGGTGCTTTGTGTTCAGCAGTTTGATCTTTTGGTTATTTGTTTATGTATCCTTTCAACAATCATCACTACCACCAACTCCCCCAATTACTAATTTTAAAACAAAAAAAAATTTCTCTGGGTCTCCTATAGGGTACTGCTTACTAAATGGAACTAATCCAGCTCCCCAGTACATTAGAGGATCCCTTTTATATAACGAACTCTTTCATCTGTATCATCCTTCAGTCTCATTTTTTGTTTGTCTTACAACTTTAAAATGCCTACAACTTTAAAAATGACCATGACAAACTCAATGCCAATTTCTGAAAAATTGTCCCCATGTATCAGGCCAAATAATTCTCCATTTGGCCATTTTCATTCCAATTTTGAAAAGATATCTAAACTAAAACAGCTCACTGCTTTTAGAACAGATAGGTACAGACTTCATGCCTATAAGGCAGAGGATGAGATTCTAGAGAGTAACATCAGTAACAGAAATTCTTTCATTTGATCTCATCACAAAGTGGATTCTAGCCCAAAAGTGGAATTTGAGACTTGTGTTATCTGTGGACTGACTGTCACTGAATATTTGCTCATCTCTCACTTTTTTCATAAAGTCTGTACATCCGGTCTGTTTAGATACACGAAGAAAGTGACATGTAGCCCAAGATGCCTTGTCTTATGAAGCAGAAAGTTTTCCTGAAGTTATTTGGCAAATTTCAAGTTCAGACTACTATATAAACTTGCCCAGGTATCTGCATCTCTTTTTGAGCCCAGCATTTGGAGGTCAGAATGGCATGAACCTGCGAAGGAAAATCAGTGAACATGGGGAGGGAAAATGGATTTGTTATATCTTGTAACCCAGAAAACGGATGTGTTGCATTTCTAACAGTTTGGAAAAGCCAACTTCCTGGCACCATGTCAGGGGTTTGTGGTGATGAGCAATAATTTTCTGAAACATTTGGGCAGGTCACTCTCATTGCAAGCAGATGTTTCCTGGAAAAACAAAACACAACAATTTTGGATCACATTTGCTCAGTCCCTCCTGTGTTTTTGCCAATATTTCTACCAGCTGG
This sequence comes from Notamacropus eugenii, assembly GCF_028372415.1. Lineage (NCBI taxonomy): Eukaryota > Metazoa > Chordata > Mammalia > Diprotodontia > Macropodidae > Notamacropus > Notamacropus eugenii. The sequence continues at coordinate 64,450,954 of NC_092879.1, read as the reverse complement.
ACTGTGGGAGATGTTTGCAAAAATGTTTGCATTTCCCTTCTGCCCCCCACAAACCTTTGTTTCCCCACTGTAATGCCTAGAACAAATGTTCCCGTTTGAGCGTTGCTTGCCAATATCAACTGTGAAGACTTGTCCTTTCCTTATGGTTGATAGGCCTTATCTCATGCCTGTACATTAAAGTAAGTATGATAGAGGAAAGCTGATGAAAATTTCTCTGGTTTGTGAGACTGTCAAGGCAGTAAGGACCCCAGGTAGAAAGAGTGATCCACCAGATCCAATAATACTTGAGATTTTCTCATTTGCTCTTTGTGTCTTATACAACCTTTTATTTGATATTACCTCAAAACTACTCTAAAGTCTGATCTGTTCTATACTCCTTCTACCACTGCTACTGGTACTTAGATCACTTAGTTTTCTTTCCCATTAGCTTAACTGGGAATAGACATTGAGTTTCTCTTATCAGTAACTTAAGGGACAAAAATGAGGGTCTTAAAGTCCAGTTAACCAAGGAATGTTGGCAGTCTTGAAGAGAGCTCTGTGATGCCTAATTTGTGAAGTCTCTACTTCGCCTGACTTGATATAAGTCAACAAAAATGAAGAAAATATGATGATGTCAGGAATTTAATTTGAAATTCATAACTTTTGAGATACTTCTCCAGTTTGTGTCCTGATTCTACACATTTGCCTACACATTCGCCTACACATTCCACATTTATACTACTGTCCAAAGGAATCTGATATTCATAATGATTGACATGATATGCACAATTCTGCCTATCCAATCTCTATAATATGTTATGCTCAATATATTGTATTTAGTAAGGTAGATAAATAGATATTTTAAAAACAGATGGCAACAGGGTTGACCCAAAGGTTTTCACTAACCTTTCATTAAACGTGAAATTAGATTAATGGGAATTTTTCATTCTTTTAGCACTGCTCAAATCACCTTGTTTGCCTCAGTTTCCCCATCTGTATAATGAGCTGGAGAAGGAAATGGCAAACCACTCCACTATCTTTGCCAAGAAATCCCCAAAATTGGGTCACAAAGAGTCAGATATTGTCTTTCCTATTGAATTGGGAGTTCCTTTAGGGCAGGGATAATCACAGTTTTGTCTCTGTATTCCCAATCCCTGGCACATATTACATGCTTAATAAATGCTAACAGGTATTTGATTTCTCCCTACTGAGATCAACCATTACAGTTAATCAAGAGTCAGACTGAAACAACTGAACAACAACAGTCAGGCTTTTACAGTATGTCCTGTGGGCCTGGCATTTACTACTCATACTTTTATTTTATATCAAGTTAAGATTACGTCACAGTTAAATGTCCGCAAATAAAAGATAACACCAAGCTGCCCGCAATGAGTTCAAGTTTACAGCTCTGAATAAACGACATCTAGGTGGGGAGAAAGAACAGAATGAGGTGGTTGCCAAGTCATTGTTGAGAACTGTTGAAGAGAGATGGAGAATGGAAGAAATGCCCTTGGACTGGTGATGAACAAATATCCTGATTCCCAAAAAGGCAAAGAGAGTGAGGCCTGAGATTTCAGGACCATGAGCTTAACTTTGATTTGTAGCAAAAAATCTAGACTGTGTTATTAAAGGAATGATTTGTGAAGATCCAGAAAGAGCCAGCATAGCTTCATGTTAAGCTATCATTATTTTCATTTCTAATGGGATTATTATTAGACTGGTAGGGTCTGCTATGGATATTTTCAGCAAAGCATTTCAAAATTTCTCATGCTTATTATTACAGACAAGATGGACATATGTGACTACATGATAGTACAATTAGGTAAAGTCCACACAGGTTCACTGACTGGACCCAAAGAACTTGTTAGTAGGCTAATTCAACTGAGAGGGAGCTCTCTAGCGGGGATTAATAGAGTGTTTATCCTGAGCCCCACATTGTTCAAGATTTTTGTCATTGCCTTGGATAAAGGCATTCAAGAGTCAGAAACCGATAACTTAAATGTCAAAAACAAATAGATAGGAAGCATGTCATATACCTAGGGTAAAAAGATTCTGTCACACAAGTACACAGCGGGAGAGGTGTGATTAGACAGATTATGGGATAAATCTCTGGGGCTTGGAATAGACATGGCTGCCAAAGAAGCTAATGTAGTCTTGAATTTCTTAATAATCTCCTTTCTAGGCATATCTTAACACCGCCCCCCGCCCCCAACATTGGATCTTCATCACCCTTTCCCTGGACAGTGGAGTAGCCTCCTAAGTGGACTTCAAATCTCCCCTTACTCCAATCCATCCTTCAAAAAAACTCCCTTGATGGTTTTTCTTAAAGTATAGTTATCTTTGGATGCCCCCCTCCAGCCAATAAATTTCCACGACTCCCTTTTACCTCCAGAATAGAGTGAATAGAGCTCTGGGTCTGAAATCATAAAGACTCATCTTACTGCATTCAAATCCAACCTCAGACACTTACTAGCTATGCAACCCTGGGCAAAGTCACTTCACCCTGTTAGCTTTAGTTTCCTCATCTGTAAAAAATGAACTAGAGAAGGAACTGGCAAACCCTCCCCCTCCCAGTATCTCTTCCAAGAAAACCCTATTTAGGGTCACTAGAAATGATTGAACAACAAAACATGAAATTGAAAGTTGCTTGTTTGAATTTGAAAACGTTTCGGTCTGACCTTTTCCTATCTTTTGGGTCTTCTTATACTTAATTTTCCTTCATGCTCTATGATCCATCCATATGCACCTACTTGTTTGTACTCACACATGTCTCTTTGTCAGGATATCCTTCAAATCTGAAATGTTCTCCTTTTTTACTTCTACTGCTTGGAATTCTGGGTTTCCTTTTAGACTCAGCTCAAGGGCCACATCCTGCCTGAAGTCTTAACCTAGTCCCCCCAGTTCTTACTGCATATTCCCCAAGATTACCTTGTATCTGCTTTGTAGGCATTTATTTTCTGTATCTCTATATGTAAGTATTGTCTTTCCTATTGAATTGGGAGTTCCTTTAGGTAAGGGATAATCACAGTTTTGTCTCTGTATTCCCAATCCTTGGCACATATTACATGCTTAGTAAATGCTAACAGGCGTTTGATTTCTCCCCACCGAGATCAACCATTACAGTTAATCAAGGCATAGTTGCCTTTTGATATTATTTTCATTTATGTTAATATAGTCATTATGCATATTGCTCTCTGGGTTCATCTTAAGTCTGCATCTACTCATTTTCTGATCTTTCTCTAAATTCAGCTTATTTGATATTTCTTATGGCACAATAATGTTCTATTGCATTTGTATACCAAAATTTCTATACCTACCATTCCTCAGTTGATGGACACCTACCTTGTTTTCAGGTTTTTACTTTTTTTAAAAAACAGTTTTATTTATTTATTTTTAGATTTTGACATTCATTTCCATAAAATTTTGAGTTCCAATTTTTCTCCCCATCTCTCCACTTCCCCCACCCCATAACACCTTGCATTCTGATTACCCTTCCCTCAATGTGCCCTCCCTTCTATCATACCCCACCCTTCCCTTATCCCCATCTTCTCTCTTTTCTTGTAGGGCAAGATAAATTTCTATACCTCATTACCTGTATTTCTTATTTCCCAGTTACATGCAATAACAATTCTCAACATTTGTTTCTAATACTTTGAATTCCAACTTCTCTCCCTCCCTCCCTTCCTCCCCACCCATCCCAACTGAGAAGGCAAGCAATCCAATACAGGCTATATATGAGTCATTTTGCAAAAGAGTCCTAAAGTAGTCATGTTGTGTAACACTGACTATATTGCCCTCCATTCTACCCTGTCCTCCCTTTTTTTTCTGTTCTCTCATTTGACCTTGTCCCTTCTCAAAAGTGTTTACTTCTAGTTATCCCCTTCTCCTTTTTGCCCTCTCTTCTATCATTTCCCTCACCCTGCTTCTCCCCTTCTCCCCTACTTTCCTGTAGTGTAAGATAAATTTTCATACCAAATAGTGAGCGTGTTATTCCCACCTTAAGTCATACGTGAAGAGAGTAAGCTTCACTTTTCCTCTCTTACCTCCTCCATTGAAAAAGATTTTTCTTATCTCTTTTATTAGTGATTGTATGCCCCATTCTATTTCTCCCCCCAATATTTTCCTCTCTCACTCCTTAATTTAATTTTATTTTTTTATGGATATCACCTCTTCTGATTCAACTCAATCTGTATTCTCTCTCTCTCTCTCTCTTTCTCTCTCTCTCTCTGTGTGTGTGTGCGTGTGTGTGTGTGTGTGTGTGTGTGTGTGTGTAATCCTTCCACCTACCCAAATACTGAGAAGAGTCTCAAGAGTTACAAATATTATATTTCCATGTGAGAATGTAAACTGTTCAACTTTAGAAAGTCCTTTATGATTTCTCTTTCCTGTTTACCTTTTCATGCTTCTCTTCATTCTTGTGTTTGAAAATCAAATTTTCTCTTCTGTTCTGGACTTTTCATCAAGAATGCTTGAAATTCCTCTTTATCTTTGAATGACAATTTTTTCCCTTGAAGTATTATACTCAGTTTTGCTGGGCAGGGGATTTTTGGTTTAAATCCCAGTTCCTTTGACTTCTGGAATATCCTATTCCAAGCCCTTCAGTCCCTTAATGTCGAAGCTGCTACATCTTGTGTTATCCTGATTGGTTTTCCACAATACTCAAATTGTTTCTTTCTAGCTGCTTGCAATATTTTCTCCTTGACCTGGGAACTCTGAAATTTTGCCACAATATTCCTAGGAGTTTCTCTTTTCAGGTCTCTTTCAGGAGGTGGTCAGTGGATTCTTTCAATATTTATTTTGCTCTCTGGTTCTAGAATATCAGGGCAATTTTTCTTGATAATTTCATGAAAGATAATGCCTAGACTCTTTTTGATTATGGCTCTCAGATAGTCCCATAATTTTTAAATTGTTTTTCCTGGATCTATTTTCCCGGTCAGTTGTTTTTCCAATGAGATATTTCACATTATCTTCTAATTTTTCATTCTTTCGGTTTTGTTTCATCATTTCTTGGTTTTTCATAAAGTCATTAGCTTCCATCTGCTTCATACTAATCTTTAAGGAATTATTTTCTTCGGTGAGTTTTTGGACCTCCTTTTCCATCCGGCCAGTTCTGCTTTTTATGGCATTCTTCTCTTCATTGCCTTTTTAGATCTCTTTTGCCATTTGGGTTAGTCTATTTTTTACAATGTTATTTTCTTCAGCATTTTTTTGGGATCTCCTTTAGCAAGCAATTACTCATTTTTCATAATTTTATTGCTTTGCTCTCATTTCTCTTCCCAATTTTTGGTCTACTTCTCTTATTTGATTTTCAAAATACTTTTTGAGCTCTTCCATGGCCTGAGACCAATTCATATTTTTCTTGGAGACTTTGGATGGAGGAGTTTTGACTTTATTTTCTTCTGTTTGCATGTTTTTGTCTTCCTTGTCACCAAAGTAAGATTCTGTAGTCTCATTCTTTTTTTGTTTTTTGTTCTTTTCTCCAGCCATTTACTTGACTTTTGAGCTCTTTGTCAAGGTAGATCTCTGCTTCCAGTGGGTGTGGAGGGTGTACTGTCAGCTGCTTGGTTCCCCCACAATCTGTGGGCCTAGAACTCCAGAAACAGTTGCTGTCTCTGTCCCTGCTGCTGCTATGGCTGCTGCAGGTTCCTATGCTCCTGACCCCTTCTACTACCCTGGGGCCAGACCACTCCACTCTCCCACAGTTTTTTTCCACTGACCTTTCAATTTGTCCTCCATGTTTTGGGATCCTGAAGTCTGCAACCTGTCACAGGTGTGAGAGATTCAGTGTCCCCCAAGGCTTGTTCAGGTCCTGTCTGTGCTGTGTAGCCTACCTGGACCCTGCCCCTTGTGTGGCATGATAGATACTTCCCAGCGACCTTCCAGGCTGTCTTGGGCTAGAGATTTGCTTCACTCTGACATTCTGTGGGTGCTGCGGCTCCAGAATTTGTTCAGAGCCATTTTTTTACTTTTGTAAAATTTAACTGAGCTTGGTAGGAGTGCTCTAGAAAGTCCATGCTTTTACTCTACCCTCTTGTCTCCACCCCCTAGCATCTTTTAAAGTGAATACTTTGGCTTTGCAGACCAAGACAAAATTGAGAAAATTTTGTTGGTACTTATGTAACAAAAGAGAAAAGAAATTTCTACTTTTTATTGACAAAAATAAAAATATAATAATCATTGGAAGTTTTTTTTGTAATACATGTATACTACTGACAAAAATTGAATTCTTTTTTTGGGGGATGATATTTTGCTTAATTGGAGTTTAAAGTTAGGATTCCATGTCATGAAAATCAGTTGCAAATGTCCACCTGTTAATGTTCATGTGTAATGATTTTATGTATTTCATCTTGGGAAAATGTCTTTTCACATGGATAGGTACAGCCAAATACTGATGTTGATCTACAAGAGTATGATTTTAATTGACTCTAAAGGCTAATAGTCTTAAACAAATTTGTTTTGTCTGGATACATTTCTTTGCTGGCTGCAATCAAATGTGATTTAGTTAACTCACCATTGGTACATGACTTCCCTTGCATAGCTGATAAAAGATTTGGAAACTTACCTGGGTTGTGGACTCATTTTCATTTTTAAATTTTTGCCAAAAAATTCTGCTATAATTTAATTCATTTAAAATTTTCTGTTTTTCTGACTGCTGCTTTGCTATGACTTGGAAATACTGTGATAATTTCTTAATCTGGAAATGTATATTATACTTATTTAAAGCACCTATATTATCATTGCTTAATAAACACAAGACTGTGCTATCTAATTCAATAACAAAATAATCCATGCTCCACCGTACCTTAAAAATGTGACAATTGAAGTCTACTTTCCTTTTCTTGTTGTAACATGACGGGTATACACTGGTAATAAAAAGAATGTTGTGGTACAGCGATCCATGTGGTTCTTGAAATGTTGTTGAGTTATAACTGCATCACTATAATTTGGAGTGCACTGGGTAGCAGTGGAAAGCCGAGAGCTTGGCCAATACAGAATTTGTCATATCTACTCAGCTCTGCTGTTGTAACATGAAACCAGTCATCAATAATATAGAAACGAAAGAGCGTGGCTGTGTTCCAATAAAACTTTATTTATGGACATAGAAATTTGAATTTCATATGATTTTTATGTGTCACAAAATATTCTTCTTTTGATTTTTTTCAACCATGTAAAAATGTAAAAACTGTTCTCAGCTTGCAGACATTACAGTTACAGGCAGTAGCTTGTTGACTCCTGGTTTACGTTGTTGTACTTCTTTTGCACATTTTTTGACTCTACTTCTCTCCCTTGCTTCTCTGAATTCTTCATATTTGTCATTTCTTATGGCATAGCAGTATTCCACTGCGACCATATACCACAATTTGTTCATTCATTCCCCAATGGTTGAACACGTATTTAGCTTCCAGGTTTTTGTTATTATAAATCAGGCTGCTATGAATATTTTCATATGTATGGGTCTTTTTTTCTGTCAATGTTACCTTGGGATATAGTCCCAGTAGTGGGATCTCTGGGTCAAAGCACATGCCCATTTTATCAACTTTTCTTGAATTATTGCAAATAGTTTCTATAGTGACAGAATGAAATTGGTATGACTGTCTTCCTATAGCCCCTCCACGAATGAGTTTTCCCCTTTTCATCATCTTTGCTGACTTGATAAACATAGGGTGATGCTTCATAACTATTTTAATTTGCAATTCTTTAATTAATTTTCTTCCTTCCCTCCCTCCCTTCTTCCCTTCCTTCCTTCCTTGGTCTCTCTCATGGATCCTCACCAGAAATTCTATAGTTCAATTCTACCAGCCTCTTTGCAGTTCCTCACACACACTGGGCTGTATCTTCCACTTCTGGGTAATTTCTCTGACTGCCTTCCATGCCTGGAAAGTTCTTCCTCCTCCTCTATCTCCTAGAATCTTTGGTTTTCTTGAAGACTCAGTTTAAATCCCTCCTTCTACACATGACCTTTGGTAGTTCTTGTTTTGAGGTCAGAGTTAGGAGAGCAGGTTCAGGTGTGATAGAATTGACTTAGACCTTCTCTTTTAGCCAACTGGAGTTTTTGATTTTACATGAAAAAGTATCACAGGCCTCCTCAGCAAGAAAGCTAAATGACACCCTGATATTTCAGGGAGTTATGCTTATATAGAGATGTTTAGGATGATGATGTAATTCTTAGTGTTTCTTATAGGAGTTGGAGACTTGGGGACAGGATAAGTGCAAACAAGGTGAGGAAGATGGTTGCTTGCAAGATAAGGAAAAGTTGTCAAGACACAGGATGAGGAAGATGAATGACAGGATAGGGAACACAGCATAATGGGGACAAAAATAATTGTTTTGGTTCAAGTTGTATAGTATTTCAAGATTAGGGGGAAAGGGCATTAAGTCTCCCTCAAGCTACAGGATGGGCTATAGAATGAGCCTCAAACCCCATCAGGGGGCCTGGGAAAGTAACCCTTACTATTAACCCTTAGGACAATCACTGTTTATATCCTTATCACTTGCCCCTCCTCTCCCAAACAAAGCTGCTAGTGACTTCCTGTCCAAGATTTCCTCCCATCTACTCTGTATTTTTCTTAGGTACGCCTATTTATGTAGATATCATTTTCTCCCTTAAAATGTGAGTAAGCACTTGATAAATGTTTGTTCATTGATTAATGCCAAGAAAGGTAAAATATAGTGCTCCCTTCTTTTTGCTACCACAAGGAACAGTTCAGTTCTGATTTTCATCGTTTTTGTTGCTTTTCCATTCTACATGCTGGATCCTACTTGGACCCACATTACTTCCCTATTTCTACATACTTTAGCTGACCCAGGGGCACTCAACCCATTTCTACTTTGACCTGTGAGACTTGTCAACTCCATCCTGCTCATCTAGAAGCTTAGGTGTGGCCCACCCCAGTCAGACCTGCCTTGTGGCTTTCCATTTGGCAGAATGACATATCCGGCCTCTATTCCTCAAGTCTCATCTCTCTGTTCTCTGACTCTTTGATCTGGGGTCATAACCCTGACTCTGTTTTGATTCCAGTTGAGCTATTCTGCCATGATCTTGGGTTTTCATTCGTACCTCACCATTGCCCTCAGACCTGGGCCAATGGTGAGGTAGGAGACATTGACAAGAATTTGTATCTCGGTATTCATATTTTTGGTCCCAATCCAGGAGGACCTCCCTGACAGCTTTAGAGCTCTGGGAAGTAGAGGCCCAGCAAACTGAGAGGACTTTGGGCAGTACCTAGCAGAGCCTTGATTCTATCCCAGGTCTTTTGACTCCACACCCAGAATTCTTTTAATTGTACGAGGCTGGCTGAACTCAGGACTTTTCCAAAGACTTTAGGCTGCACCTCACATTTCCCCAAGAACTTAATGAGGAGATTAATGCTTTATTGTTTGCAAAGCATGCCCAGCACTTTCTGTTTGCAGAGTACTTTTAAAGAAAGTACCAATGTAAATTCATCCTGACATTTTAATCATTTCTCAGTAAATTATATTTTTATTGATTTGCTGCTATATCTAATTAGCCCTGTTTTCCTGATGTAGATCCTGCTTCTTACTGAAAAAGTATTTATGGGAAAAAGTACTAATGTGGCTCACTTCACTGTTGAACACTGTGACCTTGTAGCAAACAACACTTAAGGCCCAATGCATCACATTGTGTGGAGCAGCAAGGAGCATGGAGTACAATGGTGTCACCAGGCTCTGTGATATCCACTTCTAGCATGTCCACATCCTGCTGGGCTATGAGTTCATGACCTGGGGTGCTATGAGGAAAACCCTGTATCCAAGTCCCATGTTGTCAATTTAGGTGCTGTATGACCTTGGACCAGTACTTTGAATCTCTTGAATTTCTTTTCTTGTTAAATGTGACTATGGGTAGGAGTTATTTGGGTGGGAGAGGATACTAATACTAGTATTTCCACGAATTATTGTGGAGATTAAATGATTTTATATAGAAAATGACACACTTTAATGTGTCTGCCAGTATTGCTATACAAAATGATTTTCTATATTTTACACATGTGACTTAATAGACCTCTTCAAGGGCACAATTCTCTTTTGGCCAAATGCCATCATATTAAAATTCATACTTATTCAATACTTGTATATTTCAAGGATCTGTGATTTTGAAGACTCAGGCATTCCCTTCACCACTGCAGATTACAACCTTCCCCAATAGCCCATCATAAGTTTCTACAGTTAAGAGACATCCTGCTTCTGTCAGTTGCTACCCATTCAGCCTTGTTCAAAACATTTTGTCCTTTCTGTACCTCAGCTTCTTCTTCATCTGTGAAATGGAAATGGTGGGGAGGGGAGGGGAGTTGGACTAGATGACCTTTGAGGTTCTTTTCACTCAAAATCTATGATCCTGTGATCTCTTTTTGGCTGACCTTTTTTGATGAGCTTCTCCTTGGATCACAGACACAGAATCTGATGCCAAGCAGGCTCTCCAAGCACTTCCAGCTCAGTAGGACCTGCCAACAGTTGGGCTGCACTTGTATGCCCTTCTAGAGGCCAGGATTCCCTCTGGGCCAAACTGAGACATTGAAATCGGACTTCAGTAGAAGGAAAATTCATAATGCTTTTGCTACCCTTATGTCCAGCATGCTGACTGAACCTCAGCCCACTAGTTATAGAATCCATAGGCATTTCAGATCTGAGAATTGTAAAGGGATTTAAAGAGCACTGAAATCCATTACCCCATTTTGCGGAGGATTCAATTCAAAGAATGTTTAATCAGTGCCCACTATGTGTTAGACACAGTGCTAGGCAAAAAAGGAAAAAAGGCAAAAAACAAACAGCTCCTGCAGTTGAGGTCCAGAGAAGGAACAGAATTTGACTAAGGTAAAGGAGTAAATGAATGGTAGGTAGATCTGGAATGAGTGAAATTCCTTTGTGCCCTCTACTCTCACCCTGCCACCTATTAATTTTCATTTCCAAGTTCTTTCCTCCTGCTTGGGGCCTCCTAGCATTCATAGCCTATTGTTCTCCTGCTGATTGGTTACCCAGGATCTCCCAGTTTAGTGAAATTTTCAGGCTATTCTTTTCTTCCCTTTTTCCCAAATATATCTGTCCTAGGTGTCCTTCACTTAGGTTCTTGTTCTGGAGGCAAGTGGCAAATTAACAAACTGAAAGTCATCAGTACTTCTGTGCACTTGGGTATTGTTGTTATCCCATGGGATGGGCGAGTTTTAAAGGATTATGAAACTTAGAGCCAGAACTGATGTGAGAGTAGACCTGGAAGACTTTGGTGGAAGTGAAATTCATAAGATTTTTACCCTCCTTGTTTATAGCACACTGACTGATTCTCAGTCAAATTGTCATAGAATCCTGGATCTATGGACCCTGCTCTGAGGACTTGCTACTACCTCTTTTCATTGTGACAGAAAGCCTTAAACAAACATAATGACATTAGCTGTGGAAATCTCATTCTATTCCAGGCTGCTCTTTGGACTTCTTCTGCCATGTCCTAGCTCTTCATTATGAACCCTCACTCCTGTCATGGAATTCACACACTGGAAGTTATCTTCCCTCCCAGCAGCTCCCCCTCTATTTAGATGATTCCTCCTGACTGCAGTTTGAGAGGTTCAGGGACCCCTCAAGGACCAAAGTACTGGAGAGGGTTGTCTGGAGTAAATCCATGGACTCAAGCATTCTTCAAGTCAAGGTGGCAAAGATTTATTTTTATGCTTTTCAGAGAGCAAAACTTCTTAAGGAATCTGAGATCTTAGAGGGGTACAGTTAAAGTTTGTATAGGATAAGCTGTAGTAAAACAGGGGTCAAATATATTAATTAGGTGATTCAGTGTGGGATTCGGGAGTGGTTAAGGAGCAGTCAGTTCTTAAAGGAACATGCATTTTTTTGTATCTACTGCGCAGGCATTTTACCCAGAATTCACTGGGAAAAGCCCAAGAGGGTGCCATGGGCCAGGTGTGGTTTTAGACCTGCTACATCACCAAGACAGCTAGCGATCAAGGCCATCTGAGGATTGTCCATTCTACCACCCATCCATGTCTTGTTTGACAAGATAGATGTAGCCCACATAAGAAGGACACATATGATGAGTTAGGGAGTTGGTATAGATAGTCCAGCGGGTACTGAATATCTTTATGAACTAATACAAAGCCAGTTCAAACTAATAATTCTTACTGGTGCAGTTTGTTACTGTATCAGGAGAGTGATATGTTTTGCTGGGGCCCACTGGTGAGTAATTGTTGGGAATAGTATCCTTGGGCTAGGGAGAAGCTGCTGGGGATGGTGTTTGGAAGCTAGGGAAAAATGTGATTTTGGAAATAGGGTCCAAGCACCCATCACTCTTAGATCCTTCATTTAAGGAAGGAACTCAGGCCAGCCATGTCTCATTCTTTTCCAGGCTGCACTATGGGATTTCTTTACCGGATCCTCCCATTTGTCTCCTCTCCAGCTTCTTTTTATGTCTTCTCCCCTCAGGATATAAATTCCTGGAGGACAGGGACTATGTTTCTACTTGCATTTGTATTTCCATTACTTAACACAGTGCCTGACACACAGTAAGTGATTAAGAAGTGCTTGTCTGTTGACTGACTGACTAAAGGAAGGGACAAGGGGATGGAGGAGATGCATAGTGGTGGCCTATTTCTGTTCCTGTCCATATTTTGGAATCCTGGGATATATGAGGCCTTTCTTATCTGCTGTAAAATGGTGTCAGTTGAAACCTTTCACCTTCGTGTTCCCCTTCACCAACCTTGTTTTGGTAACTTAGCATTAATGGTTAGTTGTCTCTTCCCCACTCCCAACCCCCACAAGAGGAAAGTCTTCTTTCTTTTCTTTATAAACCTCCCTTAAAGTTATATAGAAGGGAAAGCCTTCTACCCCTAGAAGGGTACACAAGATCCATCCTCCTTGTAATGATTTGGCTGCTGGGCACTTCTTGATCGAAAATTTAATCTGCAGCTGGGGTGAAGTGTGGTTCATTGTATTTTCTGCTCAGCAATTTTTAAAGGATACCTCCAGGTACTGCTGATTGACAAATGAGATGCTGTGTATTTGAAGGAGAAAGCTGTATCACAGGCTGCCATTAATGTCAGAATAGTGATCGACTATTTTAATTAAGGATATAAAGAGATCCTTGATAACAAGGAAAAACTGAGTGAAAGAAGGATTTGGAACATTTACAAGTATGTCCAAAGCCATGGGGATATTTTGGTCATGTTTTTAAAGATGCATCTCTCCATTCTCTGATTTCGGCAATGGAAAGGTTGCAGGGTTATGAATTAACTTCCTTCTCTGACAGTGCTGTATTACTAAGAGATTTGCGAGGCTCAAAGCAATATTTTACTTGGGGCTGCAAACTATTGTAAAGGACAGAGTCCTCCATTGCCACCCCCATCTTTACTTATATGGTCAATAATGCAGTGGGAAAGGGCACACGCTTTGGTTTTGCTTATGAAAAGTAAGTCCCATTCTTCATCTAAAAGTTACAAAGTGCTTTAAAAGTTCAAGAACAGAGTGATGAGCCTAATACACAGGTTAGGATATAGATAAACTTTTGAGGTGATTTCAGTAAAGCAAGTCATGGTCTTCTGAATTCAGTCTGAGGAGGATAGGTCCTCTGAAATTCCAGTCCCACTCCTTTCAGGTCCCCCTTTTTAGCTCATACTTAACCATGACCTTGGGCAGTCTCTTTCACTTCTCTGAAACATAATTTCTTCATGTAAATGACGAATGAGAGCATTTTGGTGTACAGGATAGAGACCTAGCCTTGAACCCAGGAAGACCAAGGTTCAGATCTTACTTCTTATACATGTTTGATCCTGGACAAGTTGTTCTATGTATCTGTGCCCCAAGATTATTCTCTGAGACATTAAATTGCAGAGGAATTGCAAATTAGAATTGAAGGGGCCATCTTCGAGTTATGTATACTGATGAAATAAAAATTTTGGTCCAAAATAAACCAACAAAAAACAAATAATAGACAAATGGACAGTGACTAAGATTGGGTTCTCAATATATACACCAAAATTTTTTCTGAAGTTGGGATAGATTTTGAATAATAACATTCAAGAATCAAAAATTATTATTTTCTCATTGTCATCTCTTTAGATGGGATTCATATAGATTAGTCCTGAGACAAGCTTCTGCCTTGTTTTAATTCTTTGGTATTTAATGTTCTTACTAGTGTACAGGTCCATAAAAGAAGTGCCGTTTGTAGTTCAATAAAAGTATTAGGATGTAAGTTCATCCTCAGAACATTTCCAGGAGAAAATTGGACAACAGAAATGACAGGCAACACATTCTATTCCTATATGATTTGCATCTCCTGGCCTACTTCTCTATATTTTAAAATTTTGTGCAGTGTGGGTTGGAGATTATGAAGATAGGGATCTTTCAAAAACATTATTCTGACATTTTGTATAGATTAACGTTATGTCCACTTTTGGACAACAGTTCAATCTCTGATAATGGTCCTTTTATGGTACAGTTTCTTAGCTGATTTCTCCATGGTTCTTTGAGTCCTATATTTGTAGAATGGGAATTTGTTGCCTATGAATGTGAATGTTGTCTCGTGAATGAAAAGTAGCTAGCTTCTAATGTAGGATTCCTATCACTAGGTCAGTCATTGCTAAAATTAGGTGCTAAATTTTTCCAGTCTGCAGTGATGTGTTGCACAATCTCTCCTGTTTCCCTGCTCATTCCACACTGATCACTATGTCCTGGCTCGTTAAATTAATTTGTGGTGCCAGTGTCCTGGTCTGGAATTGCCATCCTAAGCTCCTCTCTTTCCACAAACAAATCTGTGTGACTTAAGCATTTCTTTGATGTTTCTTTGTCAACATATTGTTGGCTGAGGTTATGTGCATGGCATACTTTCAAGTCCTTTTGATTGCATTCTCAGATCTTGGTTATTCCATATATTCTCTCCAGAGAGAAGCCATTTTTTCTTTCATTTGACAAATCCAGTGGCTTATACTTCTCTTCAACCTTTACTGGTGCATGAATGACAACACTGAGAGGTCTGCTTATTCCCAAAGTATTTTTGTAAATTTTGACCTATTGCTTATGCATTCTAATGTCTATCAAACACTGCTTGGCAAAAAGTAAGCATTTAATTAATGATTGTTGAGGGACCACTTGCTACCATTTCTTCTTTTTGATGAGGAATTAATCTTTCTATAGCTGACTTAGACCCTATGTTTTATTAATAGCATTCATGTTTTTGTTGTGACACTTTCCAAATCTGTGATGGTCCATTTTGCAGGTCCCCTAAGATGCATGTTAAGACTTGAATTGCGTTAATTTGAAATGTATTCTTCCCTTTCATCCGGTTAAGTCTCTTAATGTTTTCAGTGCAGCTAGGTGGTTGCTAGCCTAGGCGGCAAGAAGAGCTTGAGTTCAAATCCAGCCTCAGGCCTTTTCTAGCTGTTACCTGTGGATACGCTGCCCAAAGGAATGTAAATTTTTATCTCTGAAACCTTGCAAGACATTTTGAGGATTACAGACTAGATTTCGTTTTTTAAGGACCATGCCTTAAACCCAAATCACTCTGGGTCTCACTGTCACTGACTGGCCAACTGTAGATCCCAGCCTAAGCCTTACTTGGTCATTGTTTGGGCTTTAATGGCTCAGACTCAGCGTAAATAGCAATTGTTTCCATTTTGGCCAGAAACCCTGAGGGTCTTCCCTTTCAAGACTAATTTTTTTGACTAGGTAAAAGAGGTCTTTCTTTACCTCATTTCTTATCACTTGGCCATAATCACTGCATGGGCATTGTCTCAGACAAACTGAAACCTGGGAAAGAACTTAGCTTCAAAAGACCAAGGTCTCTCACTGCATCGGGGCCATCTTCAGTCTTCCTGATCTATATCTCACCACTGGATCCAGATGGCTCCAGAGGAGAAAAGTGAGGCTGATGACTTAGCACAGCCCACCCTCACTTAAACTGAATTCACTTACAAGTCTTGACATCATCTTCCTGACATCATGGAACTCTTTGAGAATTAAGGACAAACAAAAATCTGTGAGTAGTAGGAGTTGCCCCACTGGGAACCCAACTGGTCAGTTCCAGTTGAGCAACACAGCTCCTTCCTCCTTCCTTCCTTCCTTCCTTCCTTCCTTCCTTCCTTCCTTCCTTCCTTCCTTCCTTCCTTCCTTCCTTCCTTCCTTCCTTCCTTCCTTCCTCCTTCTTTCCTTCTGTCCTAATGCAAGTTCCTTAATCTCTGCTTCAAATTTCCTCATTTTAAAATGGGGATAACAATAGCACCCAGGATTGTTGTGAGAATCAAATGAGATCATATTTTTAAAGCACTTAATGTGGTTCTAGGCACATAGCAGATATTTAATAAATGCTTCTTTCCATTTTTCATATTCAGCCATGCCCTTCACTTTGATATCTTTATGCTTCAGGTCTTGCCTGGAGGAGATCAAGGTATCAGCTGGCATTACCTTCATCCGTTAGTGCATTGTGACCTCCATATTTAAGCATGAAATCTTCTGATTTTTATCTTTCCTTTGTACATTAAGAATTTTACACTTATGAAATCCAAATCATTTGGATAACATTTGGCAAAAGATATCATGCATTGAGGGAGCCATTTAATAATATTTTTCATTGGAGCCATCTAGATTGATGTAATTCATGAGAATTAATTAATCAGTTAATCATTAATGTGCATCACCCTATGATATCATTGGTCCTCCTTGAAAAAGAAAGACAAACAACAGAAAGAGGTTTTGCTTTGATCCTCTTTTAATTTAGAAGTTGTATTTATTTCTGTTTAGTAGAAATAAGGAATTCAAGGCTAGTCAGAAGCCTAATTGGCATAAGCTGTCTCTTCAAAAATGCCACATTTTGTGCCACTTACTCTGAACATTATTGTGTTGGTGACATGTTTTAAATAGAGAACTATTTTCTATGTGGAAATCAAATACTCTAGCATTCTCACTGTGAGCAGTTCTATTTTATGTATTTGCAGCCCCATGAATAAACCATGAGTGTGGAACTGAGTCAAAGGCTTTGGATAATCAGCAAAGGCAGTATAAATGTTGTGGTTCTTTTAGGCAGTTTGTTCAATAATTACCAAATCAATAATAAATTGTTCTTGGTACCCCTGGGACCCTTTGACCCACTCTTTATTTCCCTTCAGCCAATATATTATTTTCTTAAGGGAACACAAGGTACAAATTCTTTGTCTAAAGTATATGAACATGTAATTATCCTGTTTTTTCTTTAAATATTTTTTTCAATGACCTAGAAACTAAGGGGGAGCTTATTATTTGGCTTACATCTGGAAGGGTCCATGATGTTTTCACTTTTTGGTCATTGATATCTGACTCTTTCAGTTAAGCAGAGTGGGATCAGATGGATTCTGAGAGTAAACTGGTCAATGAGGCCTGTAATTCACACGCTACAGGGGAGCATCTGAGCCAATGAATGTAGCTCTTATCTGGCCTTGCGGGGAATACAGAGTTTCTCTCTCCTCTGTTGATCCAAACTGGATTTCTCCTTTGATCTGTAAACTCCCTGTGACTATATAGCTAATGACAAGTTCTCTGCATCTTCTTTTGAGAATTCTGTCTTGTCAGATTTCTCTATTTCTCAAGCGTCTCTAGTGACATTTGAGGATGTTGTTGTATTGTTAACTTTATTTTATGCAGTACCCTGATTCCCTGTGTCACCTTTGCTTTGTGACTTTTTCTTTTAGTTTCTGATTAAGGGAATCCAGAATATCTGATATACTCTTTTTGTCAGAGGGATCCCTATGTTGAATTTTTTTCTTGGTGACCATTATTTGGGCAATATAGTGTTCAAAGTTCCTACTGTATGTTTGAGCTGGACATTGATGCAATCTTCCATCTAGGTGGTGCATTCAGTAGAACATTGCATCAGGAATCAGGAAGACCTAAGTTCAAATCCAGCCCCAGACACTTATTAGCTGTGGGACCTTGAACAAATCATATCACCTCTGCCTACCTCAGTTTCTTCAGCTATAAATTAGAATATAGCAGCACCTCCCTTCCAGGGTTGTTTTGAGGATCAAATGAGATGATATTTGTAAAGTGCTTAGCATAATGTCTAGCACATAGTAGGTACTGTATAAATGCTTATTCCCTTCCACTTTCCCCCTGCTGCCTTTCTATACACTCATCTGAAGTTGCTTCAGCCATAGTGGTATTTGATGTTTGCCTGAGTGGCATTTCTTGATAGCCCTATCTTTCTTTTTGTAGCTCTTCTGTAGGTCTTAGGATAGTTTTACACCTTTGTTAAATTCTGTAGCAGATATCACCTTATGGGAATGACTCGGTTTTGGTATATAGAACTGGCATGCTACTTATATTTTTTCTTATCCAAATCACAAAAGGCATTTTACAAATTCTAGTCTAAGTGTGCTCATCTCCTTTTAAAAATCATTTAAGAAACTGGTTCTGTTTTTGTGATGTTTCATCATTAGGCATAATATCTAGTTGGTGTTAAGTGAATCTTCAACTTTCTCTCTTTAGATTTTAGTGGCTCCTCATTTCCATTTCATATTTTATCTAATCTAAGCTCTGGGATAAATTTGTGTCTTAATATTTTCACTGTACTGGTCAGTGTTAGGTTGATGTGTGACTTGGGGCTTTCACCCTGTAGTAGGAAGCTCTGTCCTGCTTATACATGGTGAGATCTCCATTTTTCACATGGTACAGCAAGAATACATAATGGAATTCCATTTGTTGGCTTCCTTTGTATCCCTAGCACTTAGAACACCGCCTGGTAAAGATCACATGCCTAATAAATGCTTCTTGGCTGATTGCCTGCCTATAGACATTTAAAGAAATGATAAAAGTCTATAATGTTATAAAGAGGTGATAAAGTCAAGGAGTTAACAGCTTGATGGTAATTATCTACAAGCAGTTTGATGGACAACTACTAAGTATTTTGCTTTCACTATGAGTGGGGAAGTGGAAGAACTTTCACATAGCTTATAATGATAGTTAATTTCTGACACTGCTAAGTAGCCACCATCCCTGTTCTAGAAGGGGAGCTAATGCAGTTTTAGAACAATATCTCAAAACCCCATTTGATCAGGGACAATTAAATGTTCCTAAAAACAAAAACAGACATAGAACTGGGGTTTTAATATAAAAAAGAGAAAGAGAATAATGGATTTGGAGAGGTAGAGGTAAAAATCTGACCTGTGTCAGGAAGTTGGGTGGAATCTTACCCCAGGGAGTAAAAGGAGAAAAGCCACTGAATATCTAGAGTTTAAATAACCAGAAATCCAAACATTGTGGGCATTTTCTGAAGAGGAGAGAAAAGGATACTGGGAGCAAGCAGATGCTTTTGTTCTCCAAGGAATAAGAAAGTTGAAGCACATTTACTGTCGAGAGAGAGAGAGAGAGATGATCCAGCAGAAGAAAAAAAGTAGTGGTGACTGCCTATGATGTTGCTGAGGAAGCCTTTTATGTACCTGATAACAAAAATAGAAAGGGGTTTTGTCTTTATTGGACATATATCCAAGACATAACAACAGTGATTCTCCAACGACCTGTCAATATGGATGACTCCTATTCCTGGTGATTCACGTGGGTTGACATGATCTTGCCAGACATAACCGTGGTCATTGTCAAATATTGTGGAATCTTGGTCAAGAAACTGAAGGCCAGAGGATACAGTGTTTTTGGCACTCCTTCCTTCAAAGCCAAGAGAAATGTAAGATAAAAACAGATTCGGGGAGTGAACAACCATTGAAAAAAGATAGTGTTTACAAATGAGAATTAGAGTTCTGGAGCATATTTTAAAATATTTGAATGGAAAGCTAGGATACAATGCATCTGACAAAGCCTGGTAAGAATATGTTTGTCCACTGCCCTGCAAATTTATAGAAAAAGGCTTTAAACCAGAAAGGAAGAAGAGGGTGGAAATTGTAAATCTACCAGGCTAGATGCTATTAAATAAGAATAGCAGCAGTTAAAACACCCAGATATTCTCAGAAGGCAAAATCTGAGAAAGGAGCCAGTGGGAAGAGCTATGGCCTTGAATGTTTGGACAGAAGTGCAGGAAGTGCAGGCATCAAGCAAGATGGACGAATGGTCCTTATGCAAGGATGCAAATCTGATCTCCCAGGCATCCTGGAGACTTAGTGGTATGAGAACCATGACTGAAATATGACTTGGGATGGGTATACCTTTTTTTAAAAACCCAGTAGAGATTAAAGAAGAGGAGGCAGAGAAGCATTTTATTTTTACAAAGGTCTACTCACATGGTGAAATCTAGGAAACATGATGGAGAACATTAGGGTAAAGAACAATGGAAGAAGAAACAAAAATGATTTTGTTATTGATGTATACTACAGACCATCTGGACCCAAAAAGGAAATAGATGAGGAGGAGTTCAGGAAACAGATCACAAGCCTGGTGCAGAGGCATGATATAGTACTGATAGGGGATTTCAATTATCCAGACATCTGCTGCAACTTGCTCTTTGCCAAAAGCAGAATAGCTAATAATGTCTTGCCTTGCCTTTAAAGTTAATTTCCTCCTTCAAAAGGTATAACAGCCAACAAAAGGAAACTCTATTCTGGACTTGGTTCTCTATAACAGGAACTAACTGGATGCTGGGGTGGAAGTGTTAAGAACATTAGAGGAAAATAATTACTCTCTCTGAGAGTTGGTGTTAGAAGAGAGGAAAAGCAGGGATATTTTGCCATGTACCATAGATTTGGGGTAAGCATATTTTGAAAAGATGAATAGGTAGAATCTCATAGATTTAATTTTGCAGGCATAGTTAGCCCTTATGGTCTGGGAAGTGGTTAATGAAATTCCAAAGATGAATGATTCCAATGACTAAGAGCAGGCATTGGCTGATGCGGATAAATGAGATCTAACCAACAAAGTAAGATTTTTTAAAAGATATACACAAGATGGAATCAAGGGCAGGTAACAGAACATGAAGACAAAAGTATATCATGTTACTTTAAAAAGATCATTAACAGTGCTAAAGCTCAGAATAAGTTGAGGCTGGTGAAGAAAACTAGGGAAAAGAAAATTATTTTTAATAGCTATAAGGAAAAGAAGAGGTTCAAGGAAGTGATAGAACAACTGCTCAGGATGGATAAGACAATAACTATTGGCAGACAGATTACACAGATGCTTAGTCTTCATTTTGTTTATTGTTCTGCCAAGAAGAATGGTCTTTGGAGTGGAAGTTACAAGAAAAGGGCTAACATGGAGTTGATTTTCAAGAAAAATCAGGACAGTATAAGAGACCACAGACTTGACCTTAATTAATTCAGGACACCTACACCAGATAACTAACTGCATCTTCTAGTACAAAAAGATGTTCCAGATGTGATTCCTGAGCCAGTGTTTGTTGGTGGAGAACAGGAGAAGTACATGAACCAGTGGTCATTGGAGAACAGGAGAAGTAGAGTAGTATTGGAAAAGGGATATGTATTATTTCAGTTTTTCAAAGAGGTAAATGAATGAAATCTGAAAAACATAAGCTAGTGAGCTGGACTTTGAAAAATTTTACCTAGAAAATTTGTGGAGTGTATTATTAAATGCATGAATGTAGACATGGGTCATGAACACCTACAAAAGCTACTATGGTTTGATCAAGAACAGGTTATGAGAGACTGAACTCATTTTCTTTTATGGCAGTTACTGAAATAGTAGCCAAAGAAAATGCTATAAACACCATTTAAAAAGATTTTAGCAAAATGTTTGACTCAGTGCATTATAGTAATATAATGAAAGTAGCAGAGATATAGGAGCTAGGCAATAGTACAGTTAGATGAATTTAGAACAAGTTGAATGCCCAGACTCAGAATGTCATCATAAATAGTTTCATGTTGACAGAAGAGGTCTCCAGTGGAGTGTCCTAGGGATCTATGTTGCCCTCATGTCATTTCATATTTTTATCAGTGACTTGGATAAAGGCATAGGGGGCATCAAGCTTGCAAATACCACAAAACTGGAAGAGAGAACTGATAAACTCAATTACAGAGTAGGAATCTCTATAGCTCTTGCCAGACTAGAACATGGGGCCAAATATAAGAAGATAGAATTTAGGAAGGATAAATGTAAAGTCCTGAATTGAGGTTCAGAGATCAGCTTCACAAGCACAAGATGGGGGAACTATCATTAGAAAGTATTTTGTATGATGAGAAGCTTGGTGGTACAGTGGATAGGGCATCAGGCCTGGGTTGGGAAGACCTGAGTTCAAATATGCCGTAGATACTTACTAGCTCTATGACCCTGGGCAAGTCACTGCACCCTGTTTGCTTCAGTTAAATGAGCTACAAAAAGAAATGGCAAACCCCTCCAGTGTCTTTACAAAACAAATCCCAAATGGAGTCAAAACTAAAAATGGCTGAATAACAACAAAGTTTGAATGAAAAAGATCTGAAGATTTGGGTGGACCGCAAATTCACTGTGAATCAACAGCATATGGCATCTTAAAAATGCATATTGTCTTGCACTACTTGACATTAAGTGAAGCATACTTTCAGAAATAAGAAGTTAAAAGGCTCTTCATACTCTGCTTTGGTAAAACCACCTCTAGAGTACTTGTACTCAGTTCTGGGCTCTAGTATTTAGTGGTAGAGCACTGATGAGAGGAATAGCTTGCAGAAGATGGTAACCAACCTTGAGTTCATTCCACATGAAGAACAGTTCACAGGAAATGAGGCTATTGAGCACAGAAAAAAAAAAGAGAATAGGAGTGATAGGATAGCTGTACTTAAAAGGCTGTCATGTAGAAGAGGGATTCTATTTGGGTCTAGAGGGCAGAATTAAAAGCACTTTTGGGAAATTGTAAAGAAGAAAATTTAGGCTTTGTAGAAGGAAAAAAAAAACAAGAATGAGAGCTATACAATGGGATTTCTTCAGAGGTGCTGAGTTTCCTCTCCTTGGAAGTCTTCCAAAAAAAAAGGCTAGATGCCCATTTGTTGTCTGTGTCATGGTGGAGATTCTTTCTCGAGTATGAATTGGACTTTATTGCTATGGAGATCCCTTCTAAAACTGAAACTCTGTGATACAATCCAAGTTAGAAATATAAAAGATGAGTGACATAAAGTGCCATGAAAATTAAGGGAGGGAGAAATAGTATTTGACTAAGGGAATCAATGAAGACTTCATGGAGGAGGAGGCCACTAAGCTGAGCCTTGAAAGAAGGCAGTATTTTAGTAGGCAAAAATTGGAGAGTACATCATGGGCATGAGAGTACACACATGCTAAGTGCAGAGTCAGAAAACTACCGGCCATCTTTGGTGAACTTTGGATGAGTGGTCCCTTGTGTCTGGAACAGAGAGTGCTCTCCTGATTTCCGTGATCAACTTTTACATTTTAATGAGGATTTTTAGTTCTTGTCATTTAGGTAAGAAATTCAGTTTGTGAAATAGGCCATTCTGTAGTGTGGTGTGGTATTTAGAAACTCTGACTTTACTGGGAAATCCCAAGTGGAAATGTGATCATTATTACAGCTATTCATCTCACATTGTCACTGTGCAAAAAATTCTTTTCATGTTGGGAATAGAAATGACAGAGCCTCCCCATAACTCCCTCAACTTACATCGCAGGTGCGAAGTAGATGCAAGCTATAAGCAATAACAAGAATTATCCAAGAAAGCAAAGACATCTAGCAGATGATTTATATTTCCTTTCCAGAGACGTCCCTGGGAGGACTGGTGGCAGCAGGACTCTTGGAATGGGTATATATGAGAGTTAAGTGTTTTGTCGATCATTCTTTTTGACCTGGTATTTTTGCCAAGAAGAAAATTAGTGCTATCCAGACAGCACTAACTAAGCTGCCGAGGGAATTGTTGGGTAAGTATACTCATTCCTTAGTGTAGAAGCACAGGAATAATACTATTTGGGATCCAGATGCCACTCTGAACCATTCTATCCACACTAATAATCATTCCTATGGATGGGATGTGGTCAAAAAATATCATTTGCTTCTTTCCTGATCTTCTGCTCAGTAGAATAGTTTGGAACGATGTCACTTTGCCTTATTTCCCAGGGTTCAAGCTGGCTGCTTGTTTTGGTTCTTGAAATTCATAGAATGTTTCTATGGGACCCTGGAAAGCATTTAACAGAACTTTCTCATTGTATACATGAGATAACTAAGACCCAGAGAAGGGTTCTTTTGAATTAATTTCGGAACTAGGACTAGAACTCAAATTGTCTTATCCCAGTCCCAGTTTATTATTTTTTTCCTCCTCTCACTACACCACATTGAATAAACTCTTGGTTGTTGTTTGCTTGTTTGTTTGTTTGTTTTTTGGTAAATTCTTGAAAGGGAAACTTGATTGGCATTATTGCAACTGGTTGGATTTTGTTTTTCTAGGAACCTAGCACAGTGGAGAAAAATCTCTTTGGACACTGTTGGAATCATTCTTATAACCACTTAGGATAACCATTTTGTAGAGTAACTCTTTCAATCAGTGGTTGTCAGCAAAGGTCCAATTTTATCAGTGTCTCATTTGTAATTTCCACAAAAAAATACTCAAAGATAGCATTGATTTGCATATGCACTTACACGCATCTGATTTTTATTAGAAATTTCAGTAAAGTTTGAAAGGTAATTATTGTCTCCAAACTCTTAATTTCTGCAATGCATGAAGATGAAACCCTACAGTTAATGTTGCAGTTTGGTTGTGGCTTTTGTTGTTGGTACGCTTAGATCTTATGGCTTCATTCAAGACTCTTGTTTATAGAATTAGGAGAGGCAACCCAGCAGGACTTTGCCTTGATTAATAGTCATTCTTTGGTGGCCATAAAGGTAGCATTAATTATGATAGTAATGAGGTTTCCATGAACATGTTAGACTGTGATTGAAGAGTTTCTTTAAAGCCTAGATACATTGATGAGGAAAAGGCTTACCAAAGTGTTCAGCATACTGGAGCTCAGCTTCTCCAGGGTTACTCCCCTTTTCCTTGCTGGCATTCAACTGTAGGTCCTCCATCCTATACATCCTGCATACTCCTCTCCTACAGATGCTGACTTGATCATTCATATTTATTGAATGCTTGTTTTATATGAGTTCTGTGCCCACCCTGGGAGGGCTGATACATATGACAAAATAAAGAGAAAATTCACTGTTGCTGCTCCTCAAGGTCAGGGACTTTGTTTTGCTCAATTCTTTCTATCTTCCCATATATCCAAGTGGAATGGGTACTACGTGTATCCCACCACACTAGTACAATATTTTGTAGATTGTGATCCCTCAAAGAATACTCAGTGAATTAGAAAAACACCTATCCTACTGTTTTTTTTCACAAATGCATGACATAAAGTGGATAAAAGAAATATCATACATTAATAAGAAGTGGGTGGGGAGGATGTCACACTTAGGCAGGTAGTTTGCACGAAGTGGGAGGATATAGTATACTCAGAAAGGAAGTGAATGGATATAAGGTTGCATATAGACAGCATGTGACTGTATACCATGCATATACAGGAAGTTGGTAGGTATGATATTATGCTTGGGCAGTGTGGATGTACATGTGAGTAGGAAGTAGGTGTGCAGAAGGGTGAATATATGAGTAGTGTGCAGAAAGTCTGGGTGTGGGAAGTAAATGTTGAACGAAATTTTGTACTGTACCAAGAAGTGAGCAGGAGCAATATTTCCTTCAGAAGATTACATTTTACTGGATAGAGGTCCAAGGAGGAAAATTATTGTCATTGGGTGATATCAAGGGAGGTTTCATGGAGGAAGATGGCAGTGATAGTATTTCAAGAATAAGGAAAAGGATGAGTGATGAATCAAAGGAAGGCAAACACAGGGCACTTCCAAGGCAAAGAGAGTTGATGAGTTTGTGTCATGGAAGTTTCCCTATTGAAGTGCCCAAGTAGAACACAGAATATCGCAATTGTAGCAAGCATCATTGCCCTTCTAGTTGAACCCACATTTGAACATGTACCCCCTCTGCAACCTAATGGTCTAACACAATAGTTATCCAGGCACAGCTAGGTTTAGGCTACAAGGGCTAGCAAACTTCACTAAAGCCTGTCCCTTATTTGCTCTTGAGGTTTACCTTTTGTTTCAACTTACCTGTTCCTCCTCCCATTTCAGACTCCTGAGTGACACTTTATTTTTGGCTTCAGTCTAAGGGGTCCTTTCTGGCAAGAAGTTGGGGCCAGAAGTATATGCTCTTGTATTTAAGAGAATTAGAATAACGCATATAGGGCAGGTGTATCACATCCTCCAAAAAACAGACACAGATCACAGTTACCCTCCAAATACAAGTTATATACTCAGCAAACAAATGATATTTGTGAAGTTTATCAGAAAAACAAAATCCTTGGAACAAATATGCACAGTATAGCGAAACAAATTGCTAAACATCCAAAAATGTATGTCTTATTTTGCATCTTGAGTCTATCACCTCTTCTGCCAAGAGGTGGGTAGCAAACTTCATCATTGATCCTTGGAAGGCATATTGATTAGAGCTAATATCTTTTAGAGTTCTTTTCTCCTTTGTGTTGTGGTTGTTATAACAACTTCTTTTAGTTCTACTTGCATCACTCTGCATCAGTTCATACAAGTCTTTCCAGATCTGAAACTGTCCCTTTTGTCATTTCTCATAGTACAAGGGAATGCCAAGCGGTAAAGAATCATAGAACAGTTATACTTGCTCTACTCAGGTGTCCAGAAAGGGGAAAATTGACAGCTACTTTTCAGGTGCTGATAGTACCAAAATTACCAGAACAGCTGTACTAGATCAAGTATTTTTAAGGGACTGGAGGAGGTAGCACAATTCTGAGGACCATAAAGTATTGACAAGTTATCTGAGAGAGGGGAAAATAGCAAATGATTGGGGAAAATCATGGGCAGTATAGTATTACAGTCAGTTCCACTGTGATACCACATTTGTATTCTTCAAAGTACTGCACTATGCAAAATTGTGCGATAAAAACCACAGGGTTTATAGGAAAATGACTTTAGGGGCATGGTGCTCAAAACTTCATCAATGACACATAATAAAAAGATAAGAACTTAATAAAAATGGGAGTATAGTTACATATTACATAATTAACCATATCACATGTTTAAGGAATACATAAAGTCTACAATAAATAGTAATGGTGACAGGGTCTTCTAGCTGCTGCTTGGGCTGCATGCTGGGCTGGCTTAGTCTCTTGGCCAAGATGGGCAGGCTGGGTGTGTGACACCAGAGGATATGGTAAAAGATGGGTAGTGTGTGTATGCCAGCCCTCCTGAAGTGGCCCACTTTTCTGTATTCATCTTTCTCTAGGAAGAAATCGTGCCCAAGCAAACTGAAATTTACCTTGTGCTTTAAATGTTCACTAATTTATCAGTTATGTTGGAACAAAT
Organism: Notamacropus eugenii; assembly: GCF_028372415.1. Lineage (NCBI taxonomy): Eukaryota > Metazoa > Chordata > Mammalia > Diprotodontia > Macropodidae > Notamacropus > Notamacropus eugenii. The sequence continues at coordinate 64,423,692 of NC_092879.1, read as the reverse complement.
TCATGTTTTCAAAACAAGCACAATAGTAGAACTGACTGCACTACTGAGCAAAGACAGTTGAGAGGACATCAATAACTTCCAGGCCATGTGCTTTCTTTCTCAACTCTATAAACACTTTTTTATGAGACCATCAATGGTATAATTGATAAAAATATGAGGTAGGAACAGGCAAGTTTTAACTAATGATATTTTGTAGCACGCCATATTTTCACAGTCCCAGAACTGACTGGAAGTTACAGAGAATATAAAATCTTGTTGCACTTTTTTTTAATTATAAAAACTTAACTAGATAGAACAAAATGTAACCTTAAAGGCTTTCTTCCAGTAAACCATCTCTCTCTCTCTCTCTCTCTCTCTCTCTCTCTCTCTCTCTCTCTCTCTCTCTCACTCTCTCTCTCACACACACATATATACTGAGGTCAGAAAGGACTTTTTTCTGTTACCTTCACATGTTGAAACCCCCAATGGGGTCACAGAGAGTCAAACATGAAAGAAAATGACCGAACAACAACATCTGTCACATAATATGGTTAAAAGACACCTCAGGGTGGTCAAGTTAGAAAACAAGGAGTTGAACCTCTGTCTACATGCTAGCTCATAGCATTGATATTAAGAGTTTCCCCTGAAATTCTAAAGAGTGAAACAAACTCAACTGAAATCCTCCTCCAAAGCCTGATTGTGGTATTAGGGTAACTCAGCATTCTTGAAGTCTGTGCCACCAGATTGTTGGGCATGGAAGGTCCTATCAAGTTGGAAAAGCTACATATCAAGGCCCCCTAACAGCCTGTGCGTCTGTTTTCTAAAGACCAGATCAGCCAAGTTCAAAGAGGCTGAGCATGCCTCAGGTGAGCAGTAGAATGAGGCTCTTTTTTGGAGATAACAGTAATTGAAGGTGAAATCTTATCTTCTGGAGGGGGTGTCAGGGGATGGGTATGGGGATGTATCTTTAAATCGAGCCACCCATGAAGATGAGCATTTCCTTGTAGAAGATGGACTTTATAATATCAACAGCAAAATAATAATACACTCTAAATAATGCAGCATTTGCGAGATAATGGCAATCAGTCTGGGTAACTTGGAAAAGTAGAATTGATGGGACTTCCAGAAAGGGCCCAAAATAAAGATGTTTCATTTTTTTCCAGTGTCTTCTGAAAAGATCTTGAAGTGTTGGGTGAATATGAATGGGGCAGAGCAGTGAACACAAAGGCACTGGGGAAATTTCCTAAGATAAATGGAAGTGTGCTGCCTGGCACACATCCAAGGGTTATTTGTGCCAGTTAGCAATGAATGTTCTAAAAGGAAAAAAAATGACAGGTTGAAGTTAAGGTTAAAAAAAGTTACAAAATCAAAGGTAGAGGAAAAATGATTACAATAGAAATTAGAGTAGATAATGAACTTTAAAATACACAAAAGCAAGGTCAGAGAGGAGACAGAAGGGACTATATGAGTGGAAGATAGTAATAGAAAATTTAGATAGGCATCATACATTTAGATGTGCATTACGTTAATTCTTTGTGCAGAAATATGTAATTCACAGAGAAGAGCTGACAGATGACAAAGAAAGATAAATTTCCTATGGGGAGAAGAAATAGAGAAAGAAATATATATTGTACCTGAACCCACTACGAGGAAAAGAAAACATTTAGAATTGCAGAAAATAGTGGTTCTGAGATATATGCTTACAATAGAATCAAGTTACTCCATTAATGGTCCCAAATGGAAGGGATGTTGAAAGATCATCAACTCTACTATCCTTATTAAATCTAACATGAGTTGCAAGTGCTAGGTTTTATACAAGTGATCAGCAGAGAAATTTTGTCACTTTAAACCGGATTATGTGCAAAGCTCTGGTATCCCATATAGGTTTTTGCTGGTTGACTTAAGGTTGAAGACAAAAATTTCTCTTTCCAAGATCGGAAGTTCTTTGAAGCTAGGCAGTGTTTTCTTAAATCATAACACTTCCAGTGCCTTTCACACTGTTCTGTAGATAACTGGAGCTGAAAAAATGCATGGTTAGGATTGAATCCTAATTTTAAAGTATAAAAACAGACTTGTAATTTGTTCAGTGCCTTAGTATTTTAAAAGATTAAGATGGATACTTAAAAAATCTTTTTTTAAAAAAGTTATTAACTCAGAGGTGGAGCCAAGATGGCAGAGTAGAAATAGAGATTTCCTAGAACTCTGCCCCCAAGCCTGGCCAAACACCTGTAAAAATGACTTTAAACAAATTCTGGAGCTGCAGAAGCCACAGAATGATGGAGTGAAGCAAATCTCCAGCCCAAAACAGCCTGGAAGGAGGATGGGAAGTATCTATCGCATTGAAGCAGAGGACAGTCCAGCATAGGCTATGTTGGCACAGGTGGGACCTGAGCAGGCCTGGGAGGGGGAACTGAATCTCTGGTACCTGTGGTGGTTTCCAGATTTTACAACCCCAAAACACCAAGGACAAATTGGAAGGTCAGTGGAAAAAATCTTTTGAATCTGTGTGAGAGAGTAGAGTGGTCCAGTCCCAGCCCCAAGGTGGCTGAGTGAGTGGAGGAGCCCATGGTAGCCACAGCAAGGCAGAGGCAATGGCTCTAGGCCCACAGATTGTGTGGGGATCTTGTGGCTGACAGTACACCCCTCCCAACCCCCACTGGAAGCAGAGAACTACCTTGACAAAACCCAAGTAAAAGGCTGGGGAAATGAGAAAAAAAATGGAAAAAGAATCAGACTATACAATCTTACTTTGTTGACAAGGAAGACCAAAATATACAAACAGAAAAAGGCAACAAAGTCAAAATTCCTACATCCAAAACCTCCAAGAAAAATATGAATTGTTCTCAGGTCATGGAAGAGCTCAAAAAGGATTTTGAAAATCAAGTAAGAGAAGTAGAGCAAAAATTGGGAACAAAAATTATAGTGATGCTAGAAAATCATGAAAATGAGTCAACTGCTTTCTAAAGGGGACCCCCAAAAAATAGACTAACCCAAATGGCAAAAGAGATCCAAAAAGCTAATGGGGAGAATGTCTTAAAAAGCAGAATTGGCCAGATGGAAAAGGAGGTCCAAAAACTCACTGAAGAAAATAATTCCTTAAATATAAGAATGGAGCAGAAAGAAGCTAATGACTTCATGAAAAATCAATAATTATAAAGCAAAACAAAAGGAATGAAAAAATAGCAGAATATGTGAAATATCTCATTGGAAAGACAACTGACCTAGAAAAGAGATTCAGGAGAGGCAACTTAAAAATGATTGGACTACCTGAAAGCCCTAATCAAAAAAGAGCCTAGACATTATCTTTCAAGAAATTACCCAGGAAAATTGCTTTGATACTCTAGAACCAGAGGGCAAAATAGATATTGAAAGAATCCACCAATTATTTCCTTAAAGACATTCCAAAAAGAAAACTCCTAGGAATATTGTGGCCAAATTCCAGAGTTCCCAGGTCAAGGAGAAAATATTGCAAGAATCCAGAAAGAAAACAATTTAAATATTGTACTAATACAATCAGGATAACATGAGATCTAACAGCTTCTACATTAAGGGACCACAGGGCTTGGAATATGATATTCCAGAAGTCCAAAGGAGCTAGGATTAAAACCAAGAATCACCCACCCAGCAAAACTGAGTATAATACTTCAGGGGAAAAAGTGGTCATTCAATGAAATAGAGGACTTTCAAGCATTCTTGATGGAAAGACCAGAGCTGAATAGAAAATTTGACTTTCAAGCACAAGAATCAAGAGAAGCATGAAAACTGTTGCAAAGAAAAGCCCAACCTTCCTCTCCCCCCATAACCAATTATAGGTAATAATAATAATAATAATAATAGGCATTGTTCTAAGTACTTTTCAATTTTTATCTCATGTAATCCTCATAACAACTCTGGGCAGTAGGTGCTGATGCTACCACCATTTTACAGATGGGTACAGTGAGACAGAGTTTAATTGACTTGCCCTGGGCCATACAACTAGTAAATGTCCATATTCAAACTCAGGTCTTCCTAAATTCAATCCCAGTTCTCTATTCACAGTGCTACCCCAAATAAGTAAAGTCAAGTAGAATAAGTCTAAACATTAGCTGTGTCTGAAAAAGTCTATCATTTTGTACCTCTAGTCTTTGATATCCTGTCAAGAAAGGGAAAGCCTTCAGCACCCTTGGTCTTACAAAGTCCTGATTGGTCATTGAACTAATCATAATCCTTAAATCTTATAAAGTTGCTTTCCTTTATAATGCTAAAGTAATTCCCAGAGTTATTTTTCTACTTCTTCTCATTTGACAATCCCTTTCTTCATCTCTTCCTGCACAATAGTATTCTGTGGCCTCCAGGCCACAGGTTCCTCACCCCTGTACCAGTACCAAATAATTTTGATTATTGCTTTGTAATATAATTTGAGAAATTCAATGATTTTCAAATGATGGACACATACTTTTATTCCCATTTCTTTGCTATATGAAAGTGTTCATATGGATATTTTGGTACATATGAGTCTGTCCTTTCTTTGATCTCTAAAGAAAAGATCTAGTAATGATATAACTGGGTCAAAGGGTATGCATAGTTTAGTGATTTTTCAGATATAGCTCCAAATTACTTTCCTGTATGGTTCAATTAATTCACAGCTCTACTAATGGTGCATTAGTGTATCTAGCTTCCTATAGGAGTTCCAACCATTGTCATTTTCTCTTTTTGATATCATGAGTGTGGCATGGAACTTCAGCATTCTTTTAATTTTTATTTCTCAGCTATTTTGAGAATTTCGTCAAATGAATGTGGATAACTTGGCCTTTATTTTTCTCTTAAAAACAGACTTTTCATATCCTTTGACCGTTTACTGTATCTACTGGGGAATGGCATTGGCTTTTAAAGTTCTAAATTTATATCAATTCCCTATATCTTCAATGTCAGCCTTTTATCAGAGAAATTTGCCGGAAGGAATTTTTTCCTTGTCAGTTGGTTTCTTTCTAATCCTCACTACACTGACTTGGTCCATGCAATAACTTTTCAACTTTATGTAGTCAAAATTGTTCATTTTTCTCTCATGTGGCCCTCTGTTTCTTTTGTTTGGTCAAGAACTCTTCCCCTTTCCCCTTTTCTTAGAAATTGATTTCCTTCCTCCTTCTTCTCATTTGCTTATGAAGTGACCATTTCTGTCTTTGTCATATACCAATTTGAAATTTATTTAGCTATTTGGAGTGAAATATTAGTCTGAAACTCATTTCTGGACCATCTCCAAGCTTTGCCAGCAGTCTTTTTCAAGTACTCAGTCTTTCTCCAGTAATGGGAATCCTTTGTTTTATCACATGCTCCTGGCTCTTATGTATGCAATCTGCTCCAGTGATCCATTCTCCTTATATTCTAACAGGGGTGGGGAACCTGTGCCTTTCAGGCCACATGTGGCCTTCTAGATCCTTGGGATTGGCCGTTTGAATGAGTCCAAACTTCACAAAACAAGTCCTTTTATTAAGGAGCAGCACTTTTTAAAGGGCCACACTTAAGGACCTAGAGGGCCACGTGTGGCCTCAAGGCCGTAGGTTCCCCATCCCTGTACCAGTACCAAATAATTTTGATTATTGCTTTATAATTTAAGAAGTAGTGTTATTAATCCTCTTTTTTTCTGGTTTAAAAAAATTCATTATTTCCACTGAGATTCTCAACCTTTCATTCCTCCAAATAAATTACATTATTTTTTTTAGTATATTTTAATATAAACATCTGACAGTTTGAATGGCATACACTGAATCTATAAATTCATTTTAAGTGTTAATGTTATTTTTATTTTATTGGCTCAGCTCAGTGTTCAGCAATGACTCCTGTCCATTTATTTAGATCGGTTTTTATTTACATAAAATGCTTTGAGACTGCATTCATATACTTGCCGTATGTTTCTTGGTAGGTAGACTCCTGGTTATTTTATGTATTCTTTAGTTATTTTGGACATAGTTTTCTTTTCCAATTATTTTTGCTGGAATTTATTGGTGACATGAGAAGGATGATATTGTGGGCTTATTTTATATACTGATACTTTGCTGAAATTATGATTTTTTCCCATAATATTAGCTTTTATCTTTATGTCTCTCATATAAACCATGATTTTATCTGCAAAAACAATTATTTCTTTCTTCTTAGCCTATGCTTATTCCCTCAATTTCTTTTTCTTGTCTTATTGTTCTAGCTAGCATTTATGGAACTGTATGAAACACTGGTGGTGATAATGGGCATCTTTTTATTTTACCCTTGTTCTTATCAGGAGGCTTAGGGTTAGTAAGTTTATCTTTGGTACGTGTAATGCTAGCTCTTGGTTTTATGTAGATGCTGCTTATTACACCAAGGAGAGATCCCTTTATTCTTCTGCTTTTTAGTGTGTATTTTAGCAGAAATGGGTGCTGTGTTTGGTCAGAGGCCTCTTCTACATCTAATAATGTCATCATAAAATTTTAATTTTTTCATTAATATTGATTATGGTGGCAAGGCTGAGCTAACCCAGACGTCAGAGGGCAGCAGAGGATGGGCAACTGCTCAGGCAGAGGATGGGTGTATTCAGTCAGACCTTGGGCAGCAAAGGCTCAGGCAAGCTGAAGAATCCTGGGAAGGAGGCCTCAGAAAAGGCCAGATTATAGGTACTCAAGCTCAGGGCATTTTGGGACAGTTTAGTGTTAATAGTGTGGGAGACGCTATTAAGTTAAATTGTGGATGACTTTGCTGGATCAATGAGTTTCTGACCTTTATACCCACAGAGACCTCAGGAAACCCTTGCCTGATGATGAGAAGGCCTTTGACGTTAGCCAGGTTGAGCATGGTGTTGATAGATGGAGAGCCAATGTAAAGGGCAGGAACACCTGGGATCAAATCCTGTCCCTGTGACTTGGGCAAGCTCTAGGAAACTCTAAGATTATAAATTTCTGGAGAACATGTTGAATTGAGTTGGGAGAGAGGATTTCCTCATTTGAGAATTTCTTTTATCAGGGAAATCACAGAAATATACCATGTTCCTTACTAGTATTATTATCAATGTATCAGTAGTTTGTTGAACCAATCTTGTATAAATCCAATCTTGTTCTAATCTTTTTACCATATTAATGTAGCTCTTTGCAAATATTTTATTCAATAATTTTATATCAGTATTTGTTAGAAATATTCATCTGTAACTTTATTTCCCTACCTTATCTTTATATAATTTACATCATTACATGAACATATTTTTCTAACCGGAGGAGTTTCTTTCCATAATTTTCAAATAATTTATGTAATATCAACATTAATTGTTTTTTGACTGATTGATGGAATTCACTTGTAAATTCATCAAGTCTTCTTTTTTCTTTTAGAGTTAATTTAGGACTTTTAAAATATATTTCTCTGAGACTGAGATATTTCCATTTGTCACTTGTTTTTCTGTCAATCTATTTTGAACTTTTGCAAATACTCCTCCATTTTAAAAAAAAAGCTATCAGTTTTCTGGCATATAACTGAGCAGTATTGTTTCTTTTTAAAAAAAAAATATCATTTATTTATTTTTAACATTCATTTAAAAAGTTTTTTGAGTTCCAAGTTCTCTCCCTTCTTCCAGTCCCTCTCCCATCCATTGAGAAGGCAAGAAACTTAAGGTCAATTATGCATGTGAATTCATGTGAAACATATATTTCTATATTAGCCATATTGTAAAAAAAAAAAAAGCAAGAGAAATTAAGAAAGTTTAAAAAGAAGTCTGCTTCTATCTGCACTAAGTTCATCAGTTTTCTCTTTGAAGATAGAGACAGCACTATTCATCATAGGTCCGTTGGAATTGTCTTGGATGATTGTATTGTTTCTAATAGCCTAAGATTACAATGGCTTCAGGCCTCAGTTTCCAGCATTTACATTTGAGACTCTGCAATCCAACTGAGAATGTCCTTGATCATTGTGTATGCTGGCTCCATGCCCTTATTCCAGAGTTTGGCTGGCTGACTTTTCTCCCAAAGCCCTTACTCTAAGGCCTGTTTTCCAGAATTTGTCCTGGTTTCCCTGTATGTTACCTCTTTTTTAGTATGCCATTGCCTCTTTTTCTCTTTGATTGTCTTAATCATTGCTTTCCCTTAGATGTCCTGTTTTAGATGATTGCTGGAACATATATTGCATATTGGGTACTCCTCTATACCTTCCCGTATTTTCATCTTACCTGGAATTCTACACTCTCTTCTCTATGTAGATCCTAAATTCTCTTTGCAGTAAATGATCTTCAAGAAACATCATGGCCCCAAAAGTTCCTGAGTTGGTGACCAACTTTCTGGTGCTGAACCTTATCCTTCTTTGTTCAACTGATCCTCAAACAACAGAGGCAATTTCTGGGTCTATCCTCATAGCCCTCCCAGCTTGGTAGCATGGACCAGCCTTTGAGCTCTCCTGGCGTAGTCTTTGAGCATCCAGTGTCACTTCCATTCTATGATGAAGCAGCAGAGGAAGATGCCAGTATAGGTTTCATTGGTTCTCCCTGCCTCACAATCAAGAACAAAGAGATGGTTTATTCTCCAATGATTTGGAGAACATAGTCAAACTCAGTAAATATTCAGATTGTGGTCTAATGGGGAAAGAATTTGTTCATTTTTTTCTCGAAAGTGATACTCTGATTAGTTTCAGTTTAGAGTGGAAATCTGTCTATAAATTATACAATTATTCAGGCACTCTATTTGGATTCTATATGTCCTGTTATTTAACAGGGTGATAGTAACATATAAATGTGCTTCTTATTACATAACAATCCTGCATAGGAAAATGCATTTCTGAAACTTAGATAAAACAAATTGAAATATAGTAAAATGACTCTGTTGCTCTACTCTCAATAGCTGAAATCCACCGTGCTTCAAAAGAAAATCAATGAGAAGCTCATTGGGGGAAACAAAAGAGCTTGTTTCTAACATATATCATTCCTAGCTTTTTAACGGAAAGATATGAGCAGAAAATACCTACAGGCTAGAGCTGTGGCCAGAAGACCTTTCAAATAAATAGTTGTTGCTGAAGCACTTTGTGCATCCCTGTGTTGCCTGTGTGGGTGGCCTTTGAAGTACATGTCCAGAGAAAATCATCAAGAAGGCCTATTCCAAGGAAATATTTGTCAGCCTATTCTCTTTTAACCTCTTCATCGCCACTGACATGAAGAATGGAACGTTTGTGCTTTCTGTTGGTACTCTGGGCCACATTTTCCCCCCACCTCTTCCAGGCAGCCTTCTAGACTGATTTAATTCTCTTTCCCAACCTGGTAACACAGTCTCTGACCTTTCCTTCCTAGCAGAGGAAGATGTAATGGAGAAGTTCTCTGTAGAAAGCATTCAATGAGGACTGGATTTCTCTCCATACTGAGGAGCAAGAGAAATTGGTTAAGGGAAGCACTCTGCACCATGTTTCCCATAATCCTTAGCCCCTGCTTGACCCAGCAGCATAATTACTTCTCCAGGAGAGGACACAGATTACTACAGAATCTGCAAATAAGGCGTGGGATTGTAAGAAACAGGATGCCAGACACTTGGGGACACTGTGCATGAGACTGCATTTGGGGTCGAGGATGGTAGTGTACAAAAGAAGAGCTGTGTTGGGGCAACAGAGAGGTAAGATGACTCTGTACATGACCTCAGTGCTCCTGATATCTCTTGTTTCATGTGGACCCTGATGAGCGTAGAACTGAGATGAAACCTTGTAGCTATACTAAAACCTGTCCCTAGCCTGGAAAAAATATTCTGAGAGGCAGACAGCATTGTGTTTCAAGTAGCCACCCTCGGGACTGTAAGTTCTGTGGCAGCTGAGTCCCTTTGTTGTTCTGGGGAGCCAGGAAGATTGAACGAGAATTAGCTCCTAACTCCACTAGAGTTTTGGAGATTGCATTCTTTGTGATGGTAGCAGAGAGTGCTTGGCTACATTCCCCCCTTGCTATGTCCTTTAGTTCATGCCTTAATTAAATTCTTTTGTTGTTGGATTTCTGGGTTTCTGATACGATCTGGCCACCAAATAATTCACTGAATGGAGGATCAGGCCCTGAGCAAAATAGTTATTGCCCCCAGATTGCCATGTGGAATCCGGGTCTATCTGAGGGGAATCTTTCTGGATCTGAATTTATGTCTAGAATATAGCTACTTCTCAATAAGATTATATTAATAAGTAATATCAGAGATTAGGATACCTTCTGAAGTAGATGGGACAAAGCATAGGTTGGAAGATTCTAATGATGATATCCTATCCCCTGGATCGATGCATTAGTACTCATCCTTACTCTGTGATAAAGATAAGTGGACCTCACAATAAACACTTTCAGGCTGAATTCCACACAAATCTCTGTCTGGCCTCAGGTAAAACGTGTAATGTAGGTAAAGCCGTTTGAATTTCCAGGATCTAAAAAATAGCTTAGAGATGTACCAAGGAATAAAAAAAAGGTAGCATGTGTTGCTTTCCTCTCATCTTCTCTGCCCCTATCTTCCCCCATTTTGCCTCCAACACAGTCATCCATGAGTTGATCAGCTAAATCACAGTGAGGGCTCAACAAATTAATTTGGTGTTCTTTCTAATAGTATCTTCACTTGACTTTCCTTTTTGCATTCCCTTTTAATGTTTAACCTGATGGAATTTCATTTTTTTGACTCAAAGTCCAGATAGATGAACATTTCTAAGTAGATTTTGAGGTCTTCCAGGTATCCCTCTTTGTGAATTATCTCTAACCCTGGTAGGGACATTACAGGCTCCCCTCATGGAGATCCAGAGCCATCCTGAAGAGATCAGTCTCACATTCCACACAGGTAAACATTAAGTGGTTGAGGAATACCTATTTTCCGGACTAAGGCTACCCTGTGGAATTGGATGGGTCACCTGTTGAGCTGGGTTATCTGTGAATACATGTTGGGTAGACTTGACCAAACGACAGTGACCTGGGCTTACAATTAAATGAGATGAAACGACCAAGCAGGGCAGCATTTGGAAAATGATAGGGCACTTTTGTGATCATAAGTTGCTCTCTGCCATAAAAGCATAGGTTTTTAATATCAATTTTCCGCTGGTAATGTTCTATGGCTGCCAGTTATGGGGCACCTTGATCTCAGGAGAGTAAAAATTTCACATGACCCTCTGGGACAATGGAAAGATACATGGTGGGTATAAATAGAGAGCAGCAAATTACCAGTAATGGCTTGTGTACCACATGTGGCGTAAAATATATCATCAAGGAAGTGCATTGTCCTAATAGGAGAGTCAGTGATGTTGGAGGAAGGGGTGATAGTAGTTGAATGGTTGATCTGGACACTGATGTCCTTAAACTGTAAAAATGACCAGAGGAAGGTCTCTACTGAATAGCATTGAATAGCCCTGATATAAAAGATTTCTGGGTGAATATGGAGAAAAGTTACCCAAGATGATGAGTATTAGCTGACCTTTAAATCTCATTTTAAGGTTCCAAATCTCATTTTAAGGTGCTTAGTGCACAGGATCTCCTTTGAACGTCACAACAGGTCCATCAGCTAGGTATATTAGGTATCATTTCACTTCTTTATAGGTGGAAACTGAGGCTCAGAAAGTGAAGTGTCTTCTCCATAGTTAGAGTTGGCATCAGAAGTAGGATTTGAACCCAGTTCTTCCTGATTGCTGATCAAACATTTTCTTCAGTATTTGATACAGTATGATGTCCATTGGGAAAGGGAGTATCCTCACCTATGAGTTTAGAGATTGTCTGAAGTATTCAAATAAGTGGAGTCTTGGTGGGAGAGAGAGTTAGTGTCACCAGGCCTCTTCCCAGGGCACCTCTACCTATACATGCAGGCACCTCTCTACTCTGACTATGGGTAAGCCAGGTCTGAAGAAACCAATGGAGATGAAGGCTCAATTCTTGTTTTGGTAAGTTATTTGGAGAAAGAAATAGGGGGCTTCCAATTACACCAGGATGTAGCATCTGAGAGTAGATAAAATACTGGATTTGGAGTAGGGTACACCTAGGTCCAAATCCCACGTCAGATACTTAGAGCTGTGTGCATTTGGGTGGGTCACTTTTCCTTTTAGCCTCGGTTTCCTCATATGTATTATGGAGGTAATGAGAGCACGTTTCCCCTAGAATTATCATATGGCTCAGATGAGATGATACTTGTGAAGTTTTTTGCAAACTTTCAAGCGGTATATAAATGTCATCTACATTATTATGATGATCTTGGTCCAATTTATCATTTTCAATATTAGCTATCAACAGTGGAAGTAACTGAATACTATTCCCAAAGCTGCAAAATTGAAAAATGATGTTGGTGGACTAATCGTAATTGAACTTCTCCTTCAACTACCTTGTCTTGTATATACGAATACGGATCTATTTTCACCTCTAATTGGTGTGGTGAGTGCTTCTTTCTAGCCCTGTAATGATGTTGGGGAATAGTGCGGTGCTGATTTACACCCCATGATCTAAATAATGGCTCTGAAATGTACCGAGCCAGCAAGCAAGTTAGTAGCCTTGCGGTATAGGAGATGATGGAGAAAGGCCATGTTAATGGCACTCTCTCCTGAAACCACCTACTGCTTTCTGTATGTTTAATAGATCAACTAGAATGCCATGCATGAAAAAGAATTCTAACTTCACTTTACCTACCACTTTTTTTAAGGTTTGTTTCTTCAAGTGGCTTTCAATTCTCTGTCGTAGCAGTGGGGGCAGCCAGGTCCATAGCTGACACAAAGCTTTGCTTCAGCCACTGGTATCGAGCCCCCTCCTGGCCCTTTGGGAGAATGGTTGAAGTCAATTTCCCTGTTTTAATGAGATTCACCTGTGACTCCAGCCATTCACCCTTGTCTAGATGCAGGGGGTGAAGGAGAAGCTTCGGATGAGAATGGCTTACTTTATGAATAATTGGAACCTAATTGCTTTATATTATTGATTATGGTGCCAGATATTGCTAATTCACAACAAACTGATCACTAGAAAGAGCGTAGAAAAGGGCTCACATTCTTGAGAGAGATAAGAAGTTGTATGGTCTTTTGAATAAATGGTCTGGACTATGGTTTAATGAGGTGTCTGGAATTCTGACTGGATGAACAGAAAGCAAACTGCCCTTTGTTCATCTTTTCTCACTAAGTTAGGGAGAACAAGAAGAGGGCTTCAACATGGGTGTGCCATGAGACAGGGATGGTGTTGGGGGGACGTGGCACAATTTGGGGAAAGGTGGGCCTTACCATTCTGTAATTAATAGCATGGTTGTATCTTAAGGGTTACAGTTCTTGACAACAGCCCTGGATAGTAGGTAATACAAATGTTATTGTTCCCATTTTGCATATTAGAAAACAGAAGTTCTAAAGATAAGCAATCAACTACCCCATAATCTCAAAGTTAGTAGGAATTGGGACTGGGACCCATAATCCTGACCCTAAAACCTTCTGTCTTTCCACTATGTCATGGCATTGGAATCAGGAGAACTTGATCTTAGTCTCATTTCTGTCCCTATAGCAAGGGCAACACACTAAGGCAAATCAACTGACCTTGGAGGGTTAGTTTCCCTCCCTGTAAAGTGGGGGTGCTGATATCTGTCCTGTCAACCTCACAAGGCTGTTATAAAGATGAAGCGGTACTATGTATGTAGAGTGATATTCCTAAAATGTAAAACAAGATACACATGTGAACAATTGTTACCATCAACACCAAATTATTTATTTATTTTGGGTACATTAAGCATTCATTAGAGCCTTTTCAGTCTTTCTAAAACAGTAAATATGATATGTTGGGTGTCCTAATTATTTTTAAACCAACGAATTCTGTTTGCATTCTAAAACCTAATGATGGTACTTGAAAAATCTCTTTTTTTCTCTCTGTGATGGTCTTTCTGAAGTCATTAAAAACAAACACACCTGCCGATGGGTTTAATGATTTCAAATGTATTTGGACTACTTAATGTAATTCATTGATAAGATCCACGGTTTCATTAAGTGGTGTATTTGTTGAAGGCTAACTTTTAATATCCTTTTAAACTATTCTAAGTGAGAAAATGGAGTTATTCTGATTTGGAGCACCTAGGTGGCATAGCATATGGAATGCTGAACTTGGAGTCAGGAAAACCTGGATTTAAATCCAGCCTCTCATACTTACTAGTTGTGTGACCATGGGTAAGTCACCTAACCTTTCTTATCCTCCATTTCCTTATGTAAGAATTACAATTACTCAGTGATGAAAAGTGGACTCCTAGAAAACAAAAGGGCAGTGGATTTCTCAAAATCACTAAATCTCCATGTTGGGACCTCAAAGACTCAGCAATTCTGAACAGGAAGCCCTTCTATAACATCTTCAATAATTACTCAGATAACTTTTGCTTGGAGATTGCCAGTACTGAAATAACTACCTTATGAGGCAGCCCATTTTCCTGTGGGGTAGCTCAAATTGTTAGGAAAGTTTTCCTTCATTCAGCCTAAATCTGCCTTTCTGACCCCTCCACCCCAGGTTCTCATTGTGCCCCAGGGAACCAAGCATCCTTCCCCCGGGTTTTACAGAGGAAGAAAGTTGAAGCCCAGAGAGGAAAATTCAACATGCACATGATGGTACAGAGAAGACAGTCTAGAATTTTAACCTAAGCCTTCTAGCTCCACATCCCAATCTTTTTCCAGCCCCTTTCACTACTTTAGGATAAATACAAACTGTGACTTTACACAGTTTTATTGGGTTTTTATGCTCTGAGACAGAGCTGTAATGAAGGTGAATGGGGCTTTGTTGCAGGGCAATGGAATTTAGAAGGAACTGTTAGCACATGCAATACTTCAACACCATCTAAAAGACTTAGCTTAGTGCATGAATGTTCTGGAGACAGCTGAACAGATGTGAGAGACCCAGTTGTTAAATTTTCAGTGTGAATATATACATGGAGGAAATTGGCCATTGTTACAAACCAGGGTTTGCTTTATATGGTTTGTTGATTGTCTAGACTTTAAAAAATAAAGGAGAAATGTTAATGATACAGATTATATTGAAAAGTATTCTGGCCATGCATTTTTTCCCCCTAGAGAGCCTGTCATTAAATATTTACCAGCACATCCTCTAACTGACATAGTGCCTAGTTAGCAAGAATAATTAGTTAAAATAGGAAGTAGCCAAACTTGTGCTGCCCTCTGGTCCTGTACATACTTACACACACACACCACACACACACACACATACACACATGTGCACCCATGCACTTGCATGCACCCATGCACATGCATGCACCCATGCATGCATGCACACACACACATGCACAATGAATTTGTTTTTAAAAGTTGATCTGCAGCTGTTTCATGTCCTTTTCCTTGGGTATAAGAATGGCTTGGTGAAGAGACAAGGCTGAAAATGAAGTTTCAGAAGAGAAATGAAAGACAAAGTTCCTGCCTTTGAGGGTCTTATTCATTTGCATGTCTTCAATCCCATGGAATGCTCCAAATGAGTAGATGGGGCCGTGGATTTGTATCAGACATTCATCTTCACTACAGGCGCTTACAAATTTAATTTTCATGATATCCCATGCCAATAAAAAATCAGATGCATCTTTCCCTAAGCAACAGAATGGCAAAAGACTGTTTTCGGACCTGTACTGCAGCTCGAGGCATAATAAAAGATGAGCTCTTAAATTTGCCCAACAAAACACTTGGAAGAAGATAATTTACAAGATGGATAATTTCATAACGAAGACATCAGTTTAAGGGGCCTCGTCTTGTGGATTAATGTTGTGGGGAGCAGGTATCAAAATGGAGTATACCATACATAAGTAATCGGCGTAGAACCCCAGTCATCTCCAGCTTTAGAGTGAGTAGTTTCCCCTTAAATTACTACTGGAAAAGTCAATAATAGAAGCTATTCACCTCCAGAAATATATTTACTGAAGCTGCCATTTAGTATAATTAAAGTGATTTATTGGCATGCTAGCATACTTGGCGGAGGCATTTTTTGAAATTGAGGACAAAGTAGAATCATAATTTAC
This sequence comes from Notamacropus eugenii, assembly GCF_028372415.1. Classification (NCBI taxonomy): domain Eukaryota; kingdom Metazoa; phylum Chordata; class Mammalia; order Diprotodontia; family Macropodidae; genus Notamacropus; species Notamacropus eugenii. The sequence goes on along the minus strand of NC_092879.1, from coordinate 64,407,790 downwards.
CAATGTATACAATGTATTTCCTATGCATGGATTTTTAAAGTGTACCTGCTTTGGAAATAGCAGCCGAAAAAGTACTCTGTTTACCCTAGATATTGAAAATGTATGTTCTTGTTTGAAATGACATGTGTTAGCAGGATCTCTTTTTTCGGGACATGTATTTTAAAGTCGAGGCCAATTTTAAACAGTCCCAAAATAGATGTAGGCCTCAGATCTCTGCTATCACCACCACAAGCAATAGGAGAACTATAAATGCCACATCACATCACTGGCTATTTCCATGTTAGTCAGCTAGAATGTGATATAAGTGTTAATAGTAATGATAGCCCACATTTATAGTGTACTTCACAGTTCCAGGGTGCTGGGTTTCCTTTATCTAATTTTATCCTTAGAGCAGCCCTGTGAGGTGAGTAGTTCATGTATTGCTTCCATTTTATCGTTGATAACTACACAGCCCAGAGAGGCAAAGTCCAGCGTCACACAGCTGGCAAGGGTCCACGAAGGGACAAAACCCCAGGTTTTTGACTCCAAATTCAGTGCTCTTTCATTCAGTCAATGGTCAATAAAGATTTATTAAGTGCCTACTGGGGCAGGTAGGTGGCGCAGTGGGATAGAGGGCTGATCCTAGGGTCAAGAAGACCTGACTTCAGATGCAGTCTCAGACACTTGCTTAGCTGTGTGACCCTGGGAAAGTCACTTAAGCATGTTTATGTCAGTTTCCTCATTTATAAAATGAACTGGAGAAGGAAATGGCACACTACTCCAGTATCTCTGCCAAGAAAATCCTCAATGGGGTCAAGAAGAGTTGGGCGTGACTGAAAAACATCTAGTGAACCACAGCTCCTCCTCCTCCTCCTAGAGACACTATGCTAAACATTGTGAATCAACCTGAGTTCAAATCTGGCCCAAGATACTTATTAGTTGTGTCACCTTGGACAAGTTACTTAACCTTTATTTGCCTCCCCCTGCCCAAAGTCATTCAATGAGGCAGCACAGTTAAAAAAAATAGCTGTAGTATATTCACCCCCATTACCAAAATCAAATAGTCTAGAGTATAATCTCCCTCTACATAAAACATCAGTGAAAAGAGTGGGCACACCTAGGGAAAGTGAAGGTGAGGTTTAGCAATTAATACAGATGTAAACAAAGACAGTCCCTGCCCTTTAGGAGCTAATCCTAGGTAGAGGTATGCTGGACAGCTCCAGAAAAGTCCCAAAGCAGTATAGTTGGTGGGAAATGTGGAGAAAAACTATGCTTATCCTCCCCCCTTTTTGAATGGAGACCCTGGAGCCAATGGCCTTGCTCAATTCTCCTAAATCACAGTGTCAAACTGAAGAGAACAAGGCCGCACATTTATGTAGCAATTTAAAGTTAGACTTAACTCTTTCGAGTCTCAAAACAGCTCTATAATGTAAGTGATCTGGTTATTCCCATTTTGTAGACAAGAAAGCAGAGGCTCAGTAAGATCAAATGATGTGCCAGAGGGTCATGCAGCTATTAAGAGTCTGAGGCAGGATTTGAACCCAGGTCTTCTCAACAAGTGATTAGAGAATAGAGAATGATGTAGTTGCACTGGTTCACCAGGTGTTCCAGATTTTGAGAAGAGTCAGTAGTCAGTGCAGGATTGAGAGCCTGGGTCATATTGACTGGAGGAAGGATTGGAGGCCCAGGAGAGTATGCTGATTGTTGGAGGCCATGGGAAAGTTTCTGTTCCCCTAGCATAGAGGATCCCCTTTTCTCTCCTCTCAGATCTTGTCCTTTTTATGTCATGCCTGTCTTTCTTTGAGCTCCTGTTCTGTCCTCGCCAAGCTGTATCTCCCCAGGTACCCAAGCATGTCATTTCCATCAATTAGAGTGAATGCTGAAATGTGTGACCCCCATCTTGTAAATGCTGATCTTTTAAACAGCCCAACCCCAACTCCCAGACAGAATTTATTGTGAAATCCTTCTCTTCCCCTCTCCCACATCTGGAGGCTTGTTTCATTATGTTGACAGATCATTCTCTTTCTGCTTCCTAGGTCCAGCTCCCACTCTAGAACGTAGGGCCTCCATTCTCCTCCTCCCCCTCCCACTGACTGATTTGTTCCACCACCTCAGAGGGAAAGGGAGAAATTGAAAACTCTCATAAACTTCTCTACCCGAGTCTTGACCAGCAATTAACTGGGTTCCTCTGTCCCATTCTCTCTCCTTCCCATCTGAGAGATGTTCATCTATATTATCTTACAACCTATAATATTGATTTATTAATGAGGGGATAAAGTTATTTTTCTTTAAAATATTAATTCAATCCCCTCACCTAATCTCCTCTTGATTTTTTTCCATCACCCTTCAGGTTCTTTAATTCACTGATGTCTGCTTCATCTTCTCAACTTTCAGGCAATGTATGAATTATTGTTATTGTTTTTAAAGAAAATCCAACAAAACCCTGAAATATTCTCCCACCCACATTTATGTCCTTATCTGGCCTTAGCCACATGAAAAGAAGCATTTCATTTCTTGGTCTATCATTAGTATCTTTTGTTTGTCTCCTTTTTCTGGTATGTATTGCCCTTAATACCTCTGCTTCTTGGAATCCCTCAAGTCCTTTAAGACTCAATTAATTCAAGCACCACCTTCTCTAGAAAGTATTTTGTACAAATACCCAAAGCCCAAAAGTTATGTGGAATCTCTTGTTGTATATACGTATAAACCTAAAATGTATATAAATAACTATGTGTGTACACATGTGTATCTATTAATCTATGTTTATCATCTATCTATGTGTCTATCTATGTATCTGTGTATCTATCTATGTATCTACCTACCCTACCTACCTACCTATCTATCTATCTATCCATCTATCTATCTATCTATCTATCTATCTATCTATCTATCTATCTATCTATCTATCTGTCTGTCTGTCTGTCTGTCTGTCTGTCTGTCTGTCTGTCTGTCTGTCTGTCTGTCTGTCTATCTATCTATCTATCTGTCTACCTATCCATCCATCCATCCATCCATCCATCCATCCATCCATCCATCCATCCATCCATCCATCCATCCATCCATCCATCCATCCATCCATCTATCTATCTATCTATCTATCTATCTATCTATCTATCTATCTATCTATCTATCTATCTATCTATCTATCCATCCATCCATGTTTTTCCTCAGAAGCTTCTCAAAGGCAGAGACTGTTTCATAGTGCCTTCCATAGAGTAGGTGCTTGATAAATGATTGTTGATGAATAGATTTATTTGTTAGCTTACATATTGAATATCCTGCTCTTGTCTGGATTCTGTTAGAGAAATGGTTAAAAATTATTCCATTTTAGTGAATATCTAGTTATTTTCTTTGCTGCTTAAGGGTCAGATTTATAGAATGTTATTTTTGCTTCCTGAGTCAATCATTCCTTATGAGGATAAAAATGAGATAACATGTATAAAACACATAATAAAAGTAGTTACTACTGCTACTACCACCACCACCACAACTACCACCTCTACCCCCACTACTACTGCTGTTCTTCTTCCTCTCTCTCCTCTTCCTTCTCCTCCTCCTTGCAAGCACTGAGTAATCCTGTTTAGTTCTTTTTAGTGTTTGAAGGACTATTTTCCTTGCTTCTCTCCACCAAAAGTTTCTTTGCTATTGTAATTCTGAAACTTGACTAGAATGTTTCTTGGTGATTTAAACTTGGAGTTTCTTTGCATTGTTTCTCTCTTCTTTCAAGATTTCAGGCCCATGTGCTGTATAATTTCTTAGAGTTGATATTTGTATTTTCTCATTCATTATTTGATCTATAAAGTCTTCAGTGTTTATCTCTTTGCATCCTACCTTTGCATTTGTTATTTTTATTTTATAGAACTCTTAAGTATTATTTTGATCTTTATAAAAACAAAATGTTTTATCATTTTTCCTTCTATCTCTACATGGTTGCAAGCCAATTCTTTTGTTTTCTTTTTCAGAGCTTCTATAGTTATAGCTAATTGTTTTTTCTAAATTTAAATTTGTGAACAAGAATCAGAACCAATTTCTTCCTTTAAAGTTTTATTTTCTAGGTAGAAAGACAGACTGGTAGATGGATAAAATAGTGCTAAGAATGCAAATACAATAAAATAAAATGTCTTTTATATCTAATAAAAGAAAGCCAAACCTCGAAGGGAGCTTTGTAGGAGGACACTTGAATGGGAAAACAAGGCCGCAGGTGGAAAGATAGAAAGTCTGGAGATGGGGTTTGGCAGAGATTGAAGTGAGCTCCCCAAGCTATGGTCATCCTGGACAAGGACTCACCAGTCCTGAGCCTGGGCTTCAGAGCAGTCATCCTTTCTAAGTCATTGCTTTCTGTTTATTTCTTTGACAATTTCTCCTAATTCTTTAGTTGCTCTTATGAACAATTCTGGAGATTTCTGAGTTGGCTCCACTGTTATTTAAGAAGGAGTTCTAGAATTTATTGTGATTCCTTCTCTTTGAGATGCAATGTATCATAGTAACTAGAACAGTGACCTCAAAGCCAGGAAGACCTGAGTTCAAGTTCCACTTCTAACAAATACTTGTTTTAGGACCCTGGCAAAGTCACTCAACGTCTCAGAACACTAGACATTTGACTAAGACTCTATGTTGGCCTGTATTGGTAGAGAAGGTTGCTCTCTGGGATAGTTCTCTACACCAGTGAAATGATAGGGCCTGTTCTTTCTTTGTTTCAAGGTACTTGCCCGTTGAACTAGATATCCTTAACTACGTAGTTAAGGATATCTAGTTAGGAGACTCTGAGTGGTCACTGATAATTTCACCATCTTTAGTTATCTCACTCTTCTTGGCTCTGCTGTCTTCTCTGTCCCTAGGCTAGTCCATGAGAGTTAAGCATGAAGTGTTAATGAGAATGTCCCCCAGCATACTACTGAGAGATGCTCCAAGGATCCTTGGAGTTTGGATCTCTTCTCCACCTTTATCCCCTTTCTATTGGATGCCTGTTTCCTTCTGTGATATATTAATTAATTTTAATCAGTACTGTATTCCTCATCTCCTCTGTCTTCCATTTCCTTACCCCTTCTTTCCCCTCTCATTTCACAGAATTGGCAGTTTCTCCCTTTCCTTGTCTTTGTGCCTCACTGATGGTCTCATTCACAGCCCTTGACTCTTCCAATTAGTGGACATGTCCTTGAACTCCAAGGTGAAATGCCTAAAATGAAAGTAACTTGGAAGAATTCAAGACTGCACTAGGCCTGGGATGTCATATAGGAGCTAGAAGAAGATCAGAAGCAGATGGGAATACCTGAAGTGAAGGCCTCCAGAGTTGGTTTGGAAGTTTGTGTTTGTTTTTTGCCCCATGAGAATAATTTTATGGCAACTAAAAAAAGCAACAACTTATCTTGTCATTGCTGAAATTTATGCCTTCAAAGATTTTTATTAGTATTATTTGGAATGATAAGTGGGAACATGCCCCAAGGAAAGTGAAATTCGTAATCACACAAGTGTTTGCACAACCAGTTCATAGAGGAAGACCCAAGTGAATAGCATTCAGCCATCAGTGCTTATGTCATGAACAGGCTCTATATGGGATCAATATTGTAGGTTTGAAACTGAGCAAGAAGAGGAGAGCGGACTGAATTCTGCAATCCTTTTAGTGACTGACCTCACATTCCTGTGGGAAACATGGGTATGTAACTTTTAACACCAGTAATCAGCTAGTGTTGCCCTGTGAAGGTGAATTATGGGATACCAATGTATTCAGAAGCAGAGGAGGGCAGGATGAGCAAAGATATTCCTTTACGATGTACAGATTGGACTCTGGCTGCATTAGAAGTAGTCCCTGGACATAACTTGTTGAGATTTCAACCTCTTCTCTCTGAAAGCCGTATAATTCTTACAGGAAAAATCACGTAGTATAACGGAGAGATGCTGTGGTAGAGTGGAAATGATTCCAATCTTGGCATAAGGAAGCTCAGGATCATGTCCTGGTTCATCTCTTTACATTGGGCAAGTCCCTTATCTTCTCCAAATTCCATTTTTAGAGAATCCCAGAATCTCAGATTTAAAAGACCTTTGTGAGGCCATCTATTTCATCTTGTACATTAATGAGAATCCCTGTAACATACCTATCGTGTGATCATTGAATCTTTGCTGAAAGACCTGTAGTATGAGTGAACCCATGCCTCTCTAAGCAGCAGCCCATTTCTCTTCAGAACAGCTCCCTTGTTAGGAAGTCTGTCCTGACATACAATAAAATCTACCTATTTATGCCTTTCTGCTCATTATCCCTCATTCTGTGTTCTAGAAATAAGCAGAACTAATCATCCTTTTTTCATGTGGCAGCCTTTCCAATATGTGAAGACATCTGTCATGTTTGTCCTAGGCCTTCACTTCTCCAGGCTAACTATTCCTCATTCCTTCACTTAATGGTCATATGACCTTATCTTGAGCCTCACTGCCTTCTTGCACTGCTTCTTCTGGATACTCCTCAGCTCATTAATACCTTTCCTAAAACATGGTCCTGAAACCTGACAACAGCACTTTAGATGGTATCTGACCAAGGCTGAGTTCAGCTGGTCTATTACCTTCCAGGTCTGGACATTCTGCCTCTCATAATGAAGCCTGAGATCAGGCTTACTTTTGGAGCTGCCACAGCACACTGGGGAATCACGTTGATCTTTCCTCATCCGTGAATTGAGAGTAATCCTACTTGTACAACTTGCCTCAGGGTTGTCAGGGGAAAAGTATTCTGTAAAGCTAATACAAACTTAACGTTGTACACATGTGATCTAGTATTTTTAAAGGTGTAAAGCACTAGTTACACACTTGTTACTTGGTCATAGACCACTGGAGATTAGGGACAACCTATGAAACTTTAGATGTAGCTTCAACTATTGATATTTCCTTCCTCACTGAGTTACAAAGTTTATCCTTTTTAAAAAGAAGAAATCTTATGATCTGAGTCCCTCTTGCATGTCTGTTCATGCATTTCTTTGACTTTTTGCCAGGTTTTCAAGTCTGTAAGAAGTCAAGTCCCACCAAATTTATCCTTCAGTTTATAATTTGCATGTCCATCATGGTCTCTCTGGGGAAACAAAAAATATATGGTGTCAGCTCTTCTGAGTGGCTAGTGTGGGTGTGAACTGTACAGCTCTCTCATCACCTCCTGCCCAACAGAGCAGCTTTGTATCATGGACATTCTGTAATGCTTACCTGGATGGGTGATCTCAGCGGTATGATTAGTCTCTCCAATGATGCAAATTGCAACCCATCCATGCTTACCCATCCCATGTCTCTTTCCGGTCCTTCACTTGACTCCCCTCCATCTACCCTGTAGTTATCAAGTAGTCATCCTTCACTCATGTTCCTCCACTCCTTGATTCTATGCCTTGTCATTGCCTATTCTCCAGACCTGGGATGCTTTCCCTTCTCACCTCCACCTTCTCACTTCCTTCAAAACTCTACTCACATCCCACCTTCTACAATAGACCTTTCCTAATGTCCCTAATATTAGTGTTTTCCATCTGAGATTACTTTTGATATATGTATGTGTGTGTTGTATGAATCTATAGTTATTTCATGTTGTCTACTCTATTAGAGCTCATGGAGGACAGGGACGACATTTTCATCATGATTTGTGTCCCTAGCACTTAGCACAGGGCTTGGTAAATAGTCATTACTTAATAAATGTTTCTTGACTGACTGACTGTGACTCTCCTCTAAGTTCATGTTGTAAGTTCACTGCAGGAGGACCAGCCAATGTGCTTTAGGCATTCTTAGTTTTCTTTTCAACATCACAAAGGTAGCATTAGAACACATGGATGTTCCACTGATTTGCCCCTGCTCTCACCATATGACAAATCCACTTATAAATGTATTTGATGCATTTCAAAGAATCCTGTGAGCCTATGTTAAGGAAATTAGTTTCAGACAATCAGCAGTTGGTACATGACTACGAACTATTTTGGTCTGGTGCCATCCCTAGTTAGAATCAGATAAGCTCAGTGTTCCTTCTTTGACAGAAATCAAGCCAAACAGTACATAGAGAGGTTTTTGGTTTTGTTTTCCTACCTTGAGACTCAAGTAATTTGCTCCCCACTGCAATTGGAAAAAAACTTCAAGATTCATGGATGTGGCACTGGAATCTGAGACAGCAGATTCCTTGTAATGAGGCCTTGTGCAAACAGGTGAGATTCATCGCATCAACTGCCTGCTTGCTGGCCCATCTGGCAGGTTGTATTTGCATGCATTTAGAGCCTGCTCTGAAAGTATGGTTTACCGGCTTTGCTTCTGTGATGTTATTTTTGAAAAGCATATGGCTCTAAAATTATTTAAAAGAAATAAAACAAAACTACTTTCTCTGCCGTCCTGAACAGACTCTTAAAGGGAGCCCCTTATGTTGGAGAGACAACAGATTGGAACCACACTTGGGAAATTTGGAAGTGAAATTGTTTATATACACTTTCAAAAGTCAGGCAGGGAGCCTTTGAAAATGTGGGCATTTATAGCTATCACAGCTAGTTCTTTGCCATGGTGAACTCACTGTCACTTTATTGTTTAGGTTGGCAAGCCTGGCATTCATGAGGTTGATTATTTCCTCTTGAGTGCTTTGTCTGCAGTTAGATGACATTACTGCCAGGTGACTGCTAGTGCCTTAGCTCTGGCCTTGTGGTGGAATGGGAGGGGAAGGGGTGAGCAGTCTAGGTTTCAGAAAGTTAAGTGATTTAAGGTCACACAAGTCATATATGTCAGAGGTGACATTCAATAGAATGTTTTCTCTGTCAATCATTCTTCATCCCACCTATTATTTTCCTCCTCCTTCTAGAAGTTAGAACCAGTGGGTAGAGATATACTTTACCTTAATATAAGGAAAATCTTTCCAACAATTAGAGCTTTTCTGAAATGGGATGGTTTCCCTTGTAAGGAAATAAGTTCATAAAGAATTTAGATGTTTTTGTTGTTCAGTCATGTCTGACTCTTCATGATCCCATCTGGGTTTTCTTGGTAAAGCTACTGGCATGGTTTGCCATTTTTTTCTTCAGCTCATTTTACAGATGAGGAAACTGAGGCAAACAGGTTAAATAACTTGTCCAGGGTCACCTAGCTAGTAAGTACTTGAGATTTGAACTTAGGAAGATGATTCTTCCTGGCTCAGGCCCAGTGCTCTATCCACTGCATCACCCATCTAGGTCTGGAAAATGCATTAGAGGTCATCGAATCTAATCTTCTCATTTAAAAAAATGAGGACACTTGAGTTCCAGAAAGGTGATGTGAATCACCTGATTTCACATAGATATTAAGTGGCAGAGCTGAGCTTCAAGCTCAGTTCCTATGTACCTAAGTTGAGTACTTTTCCCACTAAACCATAGCCAGTGTCACTGGGATTGTTGAAGAGGAGGTTGAATGGCCCTTTCAGGTTGCTGTACCAACAGGGAAGTTAAATGAAAATGAACTCTGAGAACATCCTCTGACCCCACACCTTTGCAGAAGTAGGAAATCCATAACTGTTGCATAGTACACATATTTTCAGATTTTGTCAGTCTTTTCATTAGTTACACTGATTTTTTTTCTTTTTTTGTCTTTAAAAATTACTATTTACCCTCTAGGGTGACTGGGTAGGAGGGTTATGGAGAGGGACTGGAGGAGACTATAGTGATAAGAAAAATCCCAAAGATTTCAATACAATTTTATTTACAAAGCAGACAAATAAACGAAGGGTCTCTGGGAACTTTCCTGACATTGGGCTTCATTGGTTTGAATTTATTCTGTCAAAATCACAGTTGTCTAGGAAAAGATCCCATCTTCCATTATAGTGCCTCAGTGGATACTTTCTGAGAATTTCAAACTTTGTCAGGAATTTGACTTCAAGGTCAGGAGCAGCCAATTCTCTGGTCTTGAGAGGAGCCATCCCTTATAACAGTCTATGAATCTGCTTTGAACAACTCAATTATCTAATATGGAAAGGAATGGACTCCAGCCCAAAGATGCCCTCAGGATTCCTCAGGAATGTATTTGCCTTCCCATTTCCTCTGATCCATAGAGGCATCAAGCATCCCCTTTGGGGATACAGTGGAATGATCACTGACATATTCTTTGAAGCTGGTTTAGGAGATAATGTAGGAATGTAATGGGCATATTCAAGGACACATACAGTGAAGGCATGGAAACCAACTGGCCCAACAGAAAACTGTCATGAACTGAACCCAAACAGCACAGGATTATGAGAGGATGGGTGACTTTAAGGGCAAATTCTCATTGAAATTCATTCAATATTTATTCACGTTACCCACTGGGAATAGAGTACTTCACTAGGCAATACAGGGACAAGACAGAGTCTCTGCCCTCATGGAACTTCTGTGTAGTAGTGCTAGTAGGCAGAGGGTGTCAGAGGATGCATTGTGTTACCATCCATTAGTAAGCTCAGTCAACAAGCACTTACTGTGTGGCCAGGCACTGGAGATACTGGAGATACACATATAAGCAAAAAGGAAGACGGTCTGTGCCCTCCCAGAGTTGATGTCAAGGGAGAGAAGATGGCACCTGAGAAGGGACCCAAGGAATGAGGGATGACTGGTCTGGGCCCTTCTTCCAAATGGAGGTTCCAGGGAGAGCTCTGCAGCAGGGAAAGCTGGATTGGAGTAAAGAAAAGAAGTATCATCAAGCAGTTATTAATCACTGACTGCCACACACTGTGCAGGCACTTATAGATAGAAAACATTAGAGGTAAAACATGAGCTTAACTTCAAAGCTTTATATTCTGATGGAAAAGGTTCTGGCAAACACAAGATATATGTGGTTTCTATGGGAGTTTCTGCCCTCAGAGGGAAAGGTGGGGTTATCAGGTAGGGAAAAAGGTATTTTTTAGAAGGTAGAATTTGAGCTGAATCTTGAAGAAAGCCAGGGAAACCAGGGAACAGAAGTGAGGAGCGAGAGCATTCCAGACACCAGAAGCAGGCACTGAAAAGGTACCAAGGTACAGAGTGGAGACACAGGGAATTTAAGGAAGAAAGCAGGGGTGCTGGAACCTAGAGCATGCTATGGGAGGTTGGGGAGGACAAGTCATTATTTGCTATCCAAATCAAGGAAGGCTTCGTGAAAGAAGTGCCATTTATATTGTATTTTAAAGGATGACTAGGAATTTAGCAAACAAAGAGGAGAGGGCATTTCAGCAAAATCACATAAGTAAGAGAGCGCAGGATGTGGTTGGAGAAAAAATAGCAGTAAGAACTGCTCTTTATAATAGTGTTTCAAAATTGGTCAAGTGCTTTGTATTTATTATGTCTTGTTTGAGTGTCACAGCAGCACTAATTAATAAAGGTATTATTATTTCCATTTTGCAGATGAGAAAGCTGAGGTTCAGAGACTTGTGCAGCATTACACAGCTGGTAGGTTTCTAGAGGAGGGCTTGAACTCAAATTTGAGAATTTTAGCATCATTTTTCAGGAACTGAAAGGAACCTCAGAGGCCATTTACTTGAACCAAATCATTTTCTGGATAAGGAAACTGAGGCTCAGGGAGTTCACATGACTTGTCCAAGGTCACATGGGGCTAAACTTCCATGCAACACTCCCTGGAAATTCGTCTCTGAGTCTTCATCTTGAGTATGGACAACTATCAGGGACCTTCAAAGTAAACATTGTATAGAAACCTGGGAGAGAATTCTAGGAGCCAGGGCTGGAGGGGCAATATTGGAAAGAGAGAAGCCTGCATGCCAGAAGGCTCTAAATAGAAAAGTTTATGCATATGTGGGGGGGGGGGGGGAAGGAAATGCATTTTAGCTCTTTAATTACATTAAATATATCCTGGTTATTACAAGTCTGATCTCTTTTATTTGTGTTACTGCTAATGACATACCAGATAACATTCATTTTGTCTCTATAAATTAGATCAGGAAATAAAATCCTTTTTATTTTAAAACTGCCCTAAGGGAGTATAAGGGGAGGGGTGAAACCATTAAATGCTGGAAGGCCAGGAGATGTTATTAGTAAGATTTTTTTTTTCCTTTCTTTATGGACAAAGCAAAGTGGAAAATAATTCAGACCCACTCTAGGGCCAGACTCCATTCCACTTTCATTCTTAGCTCTGACTTTCCCAGGTAATTATAAATGCCTCAGCTCTGCTGACCTGGATTCTGTGTATTTGCCTCTAAAGGGCCTCTATTGGCAGTAGGAAAGATGGAGGCTGTTGTTAAGGTCTAGAATACTGGTCTCCAGAGTAGAAGGTTGTGATCTGACGCCAAGGAATATGTAATCAACCAATCAGAGGGTGAAAAGATGGGTTGTGTGCCACCCTCTTGGACTAGCCAGTCTCCAATATAACCATACCTACTCTTATCCCCCAATACTCTCCTTTTCCCTGTTCGGCAGCCTGACAACCCTCTTCTTTCTGAATCTGGTATAGGCTTCAAGAACATGCAGTTAAATACTGGCATGGGTATTCATAACAGTAGGTACTCAGGTGCTATTGTGAAAATACCACCCCCTTCCTACCTCCATCCTTAGCATACCCATCTTTTTCCTCCAGTTCACATCATGACAACAACAGGTACCGCTGGGAGGGGAGAGGATGAGCTATACGTTCAGAGCATTACCTAGTGAGGAATAACCCTGCCTTCCTCTTGCTATTTTAGGTAACTGGCTGAATAAATGAAAGATTTATTAAGTGTTAAAAACTATACCAAGGGATTCCAGTATAAGCAGCCAAGTAAGCCAGCCTCTACCTTCAAAGAGCTTATGCTCTAATGGGGGGGGAGGGAACACATCAAGAGAAAAGCTGGAAAAAGAGAGAGGAAGAATACTTACATAATGACATGCATTGGATAGGATCAAGAAGTGGGGAATAGGTCTGGTTTGGGGTCACCCATCAGAGCTCAGAGTCCTAAGAGTAGATTTCATCTTTCAGTGGAAGAAAGAGAATGAGGAGACTGACCATAGTGAGTGGCCTAGGGTGAGCAGGCATGAGTAGGTTGTGAGAGACCCTTGGGAAAGTCACTTCCTCTCTTGATGCCTCAGTTTCTCCACCTATAAAATGAGGGAATTGGTTCCTTCTATCTCTAGCAGTCTAGTTAGCTGTTTAACCATTTTGGATTGTTTTTTCTTGCAGTAACTGGGAGATGCTAATTTTAAGGAAGAAGAAGTAATATTTTTTGTTTAATATAAAGATACAACTAAAGTAAATGTGATGTCTAAGAGCAGAACAGAATGTGAGGGTCTGTAGATCAGGTTCTGGTAATAGACTTAGAGACAGATTAGGAGCTCTATGGGATTATGGTTACTTCTCAGAACCATTAAGTATAGTCCGAATGATACCCAACCACTATTATTAATGTGGATTTAGCTATAATGTTTGACATTCCTTTCTAGGAGAAGGGTTAAGATGCAATAAAATATCCTGACTATAAAATTATCTGGGGAGTAAATCAGCTCTAATATAATCAACATGTGTACAAACTTAGCATAGGTTTATGATACCAGTACACGGAGAAAAAAAAACACAAAACAAAACACTTACAGGAGTGCTAATGGAGACCCAACCAAGCTGTTTGCTTAGAACAGACCCTGGCAAAAAGAAATCACTGAGATACCAACGTGCTGTTGGTGTTTGGCACTCTGTTGGGGCATAGATGGATCAGGTACCTGAAGGTTAGTGCTCAGAACATGGGAAAGGTCCCTTCCCCAGCCCTCTCTCCATGAATATGGTTGATACCAGTTCTGGGTGGATATTTCAGAGTGCTGGGAAGAAGGCAGATTCATCATATTGATAGTAAGGGGCATGTATAGAGCCCAGGATTCATGTACTGAGAGTTGATAAGGTAGATCTGTATGCAAATGAAAGCATGTGTGAAGAAAGGAACAGTTCATTAGTAGCTTTGAGAACATCCTGGGGACATGGTGGTAATGTGTGAGACAGGGGAGGTGAGGGGGAAAATATGATAGCCATGACTCTGTGACCTGATACTTGGAGATCTTGCCCCTATGGTCTGTGGTTATTATAAAGGTTATATCCAGTAGGAATGAGTGACAAGGAGATTTGTGAAAACAAATCTACTCTAGGTCTTGCCATTTAAGTTGACTTTCATTCCCTGGCCCAGGAGTAGGTTGTCAAAAACACTGATAGTAGTTGGGGGCCATTGCCAGTCATCTTGACCTATGTTTTGTCACTGGACTCAGATAACTCTGGAGGAGAGTGAGGCTTATGACATTGCACATTTCTAACTCATTTAAATCCGATTCACTTAGGCAAGACAGTGGAGAAAAGGCAGCAACTTGTCTGAGCTCTCCCCAAAACCCCTTCAAACACCTTTAGATAATGCCATAAAATAATTCCTCGATCTGCAGAAGCCTCAAAAGGATGGGGTGAAATAATTTCTAGGTCAAAGACAACTTAGAAGATCTTCAGGAAAGGTCTGTTGCCCCAGGGTGAGAGTGAAATACAGTCCAGCACAGGCCTTGCCAGCACAGACCAGACCCCAGATAACCAGGAGCAGTTCTTGGAAACCACTGAATCAGCAGTGACAGCCACTGCTTCCAGAATTCTCAGCCCACACATGATAATGATGTCAAATAACTGGTCAGAAGGAGATTACAGGGGTTTCTTCACTAGCACTGAGGCAGGACTCTCTTGCTTTGCTCATTCTTGAATCCTGGTCACAGTCCTGGGTGGCAGTACCAGGGTGAGAAGGAGCACCTGCACACCAGAGCTTGTACCCACAGTAGAGTAGAGACCCTCATCACAGTTCCAAGGAAGAAAAGAATGCTTGTGATTGCTCACAGACCACAGCACAGGCCAGGAAAGCAGTAAACAAACCTTTCCTTAGATCATACTACTTTGGAAGAACTAGAAACTTACAGAACCCTAGAAGTATCTCTGAAAACCTCTGAAGTTTGGAACAGTGTACCTTCTACCCTGGACGCAGAGCCCTACTTTAACAAAGAGATAAAAATCAAGAAATAGACTGGCAAAATGAGTAAAGAACAGAAAAAAAATCTGATGATAGAAAGTTACTGTGGTGACAAAGAAGATTAAAACAGACACTCAGAAAAATATAACAAAGTCAGCGTTCCTGTATGAAAATGTCCATGAGTTGATATCAGGCCATGGAAGAGCTCAAAAAGGATTTTGAAAATCAAGTAAGAGAGGTAGGGGAAAAAATGGGAAGAGAAATAGGAGTTATGTAAGAAAATCATGGAAAACGGGTCAACATCTTGGTAAAGGAGACACAAAAAACACTGAGGAAAATAATACCTTAAAAAAAGACTAGGCAAAAGAGGTGCAAAAATCCAATGAGGAGAAGAATGACTTAAAAAACAGAATTGGCCAAATGGAAAAGAAGGTACAAAAGTTCACTGAAGAAAAGAAGTCCTTAAAAATTAGAATTGAGCAAATGGAAGCTAATGATTTTATGAGAAATAATTTAAAAACCCCAATAAAACAAAGCCAAAAGAAAGAAAAATAGAAGAGAGTGTGAAATATCTCATCAGAAAAACAACAGACCTGGGAAATAGATCCAGGAGAGATAATTTAAAATTATTGGACTACCTAAAAGCCATGACCAAAAAAAGAGCCTAGACATAATCTTTCAAGGAACCATCAAGGAAAACTGCCGTGATATTTTCAGAGGGCAAAACAGAAATTGAAAAAATCCACCAATCACCTCCTGAAAGAGATTTCAAAATGAAAACTGCCAGGAATATTATAGCCAGATTCCAGAGCTCCCAGGTCAAGGAAAAAAATATTGCAAGCAGCCAGAAAGAAAAAAAATCAAATATGGTGGAGCCACAGTCAGAATAAAACAAGATTTAGCAGTTTCTACATTAAAAGATCAGAGGGCTTGGAATATGATGCTTTGCAGGACAAAGGAATGAGGATTACAACCAAGAATCACTTACCCAGAAAATTGAATATAATCCTTCAGGGGGATATTCAATAAAACAGAGGACTTTCACACATTCTTGATGAAAAGACCAAAGCTGAATAGAAAAATTGACTTTCTAATACAAAACTCAAGCGAAACATAAAAAGGTAAACAGGAAAGGAAAGTCATAAGGGATTAATAAGGTTAAACTGTTGACATTCCTACATGGTAAGATGATACTTGTAACTTATAAGAACTTTCTCATTATTAGAGCAGTTAGAAGGAGTATATGCAGATAGAGGGCACAGGTATGAGTTGAATAGGAAGGGATAATATCTAAAACAAAATTAAGAGGTAAGAGAGGAATGTACTGAGAGAAAGGGGAAGGGAGAGGTTGAATGTGGTAAATTATTTCACATGAAAGAGGAAAGAAAAAGCTTTTATAGTAGAGAGGAAGAGTGGTAGATAAAGGAGAGTGGGTGAACTTTACTCTCATCAAGCTCAAAGAGGGAATAGTATATACCTTCAACTGAGTATAGAAATGTGTCTTACTCTACTGAGAATTAAGAGGGAAAGGGGATAAGAGAAGGGAAGGTGATAGAAGGAAGGGCAGATTAGGGGAGGTGGTAGTCAGAAGCAAAACAGTTTTGAGGAGGGACATGATAAAAGGAGAGAGAATAGAATAAATCTGAGGGGAGAACAGGATGAAGGAAATACAGTGAGTCCTAGTAACTGTGAAAAAAGATTTTGAAGCAAGTTTCTCTGATAAAGACTTAATTTCTCAAACATATAGAGAACTGAGTCAAATATATGAAAAAGAATAAGAGCCATTCCTTAAATGATAAATGATTAAAAGGTATGAACACCTTTCAGATGAAGTAATTAAGGCTATCTATAACCATACTCTAACTCATCACTGATTGAAGAAATTCACATTTAAACAATTCTGAAATACTACCCTATCCCTAGTAGATTGGCTAATAGGACAGAAAAGGAAAGTGACAAATGTTGGAGGGGATGTGGGAAAATGAGACATTAATGCACTGTTAGTGGAGATGTGAACTGATTCAACCATTCTGTAGAGCAATTTGAAAGTACTCCCAAAAAGCTATAAAACCATGCATACCCTTTGACCTAGCAATACCACTGCTGGGTCTGTATCCCAAAAGAGAAATGGCCTATATGCACAAAAATATTCATAGCACCTCTTTTCTGGTGGCAAAGAATTGGAAATTGAGGGGATGCCCATCAATTGGAGAATGGCTGAACAAATTGTGGCATGTGATTATGATGGAATATTACTATGCTATAAGAATTGATAAGCAGACTGCTCTGAGAAAAGCCTGGAATGACTTACATGAGTTGATGTAAAGTAAAATGTTGTAAGATGATCAACTATTAATGACTTAGCTGTTCTCAGCAATATAATGATCCAAGTCAACTCTAACTCTGAAAGACTTATGATGAAAAATGCTATCTATCGCCAGAGAAAGAACTGATGGTATCTAAATATAAATTGTAGTATACTTTTTGAATTCCTTTATTTTTCTTGAGGCTTATTTTTGGTCTATGTTTTCTTTCACAACATGACTAATATGGAAATGCTTTAGATGACTACACATGTGTAACCTATATCAAATTTCTTGTCCTTTCAGTGGGGGAGGTGGGGAGGGAGGAAATGAGAGATTCAAAGTTTTACAAACAAATGAAAAAATTGTTTTTACATTTATCTGGGGAAAAATAAAATACTAAGCATTTTTTAGATCCAGTTCACATGTAATTCACCCTCCTAATATCATTGATCCCCTTGAAGAATGAAGGACAAACAACAATGTGGGTAGTAGTAGCACTAGCCTCCATGATGCATATTAGTGGCACTTCCTGAGATGGGATGACTTTTGTGCAGCAGATCAGGCTGTTGGTGAGCTAGGGGGGGGTGTCTATTCCTAGTGTGTAAAGACTTTCTATGGTGAAGTAGGTGGATGAGAACAATTTGTTCCAAAGTCCGTGAAGGTGGCCAAACAGGTGTTATGGAGTGCTGAGAGCTCGGTCAGACATCGAAGTTGCCAAGGTCATCCACTGCATCCTGGGCCATCACCAGTCATCTTGATTTTGTCTTATCACTGGACTTCACTGACTCTGAAAGAGAGAGCGAGGCTGATGACTTTGTGCAACTCTGTCTCACTTAAATCCAATTCGTGAGCAAGTCAAGACATCACCCCATGATGCCATTGGTCCCCTTTTGTAAACATAGGGTAAACAACAACCACCACAGCTGGGTGACCCTGGGCAAGTCCCTTAACCCTGTCTTTCTCAGTTTCCTCATCTGGAAAATGAGCTATAGAAGGAAATGGCAAACCACTCCAGTGTCTTTGCCAAGAAATCTCCCAAATGAGGTCATGGAGAGTCAGGCATGGCTGAAATGACTGAACAATAGTGAAACTCCTTTGTACATGCTGAAGTCTATAAGGCTTTCTTAAGCTAGAAGAAAATTGTGAGAAGAACTGAAATAATTCTTCATTCCTATCAAGTGTGATTCTAAATAGAAAGCTTCTTGAGGTCAGGGATGCTGTAGCCAGCTACTGTCTTGGAGTGTTTAAAGAATACATATGTTTAATGATGCAAACCTCAGTGAATCTCATTGTCCACTAAGTGTAAATGAAACATCTCAATTGTTCTCTTGGGGAGAATTCAATTTCTGTCGGTCAGCTCTAAAACTGCTTTGCAATTCCCAATGTTAATGTTGCTTCACTGATAACTCTAATAGTAAGCCTCAGAATGCCCCCACCTTTACAAAACTTCTGAGCTGCAGATGCACGCATATCAATAGCTCCTTGGCAAATTGCAGTCTTAGAGAGTTGCTTGAGGTGCTGTTGTCCTTGTTGTTGGGTTTCTCCTTCATTTTCTTTTTTTTTTAAATGTTTATTTTTAGTTTTCAACATTCATTTCCACAAAATTTTGAGTTCCAAATTTTTTTCCCCATCTTACCCCTCCCCTCTCCTCAAGACACCGGGCATTCTGATTACCCTTTCCTCCAATCTGCCCTCCCTTCTATCATACCTCTCCCTTCCCTTATCCCCTTCTTCTTTCTTTTCTGGTTGGGCAAGATAGATTTCTATACCCCATTACCTGTATTTCTTATTTCCCAGTTGCATGCAAAAACAGTTCTCACCATTTGCTCCTAAAACTTTGAGTTCCAACTTCTTTCCCTCCCTCCCTCCCCATTCATCCCCACTGAGGAGGCAAGCAATTCAATATAGGCTGTGTATGTATAGCTCTGAAAAAGACTTACATAATAGTCATGTTATATAAGACTTACTATATTTCCCTCCATGCTATCCTGCCCCCTATTTATTCTATTCTCTCTTTTGACCTTGTCCTTCCCCAAAAGTGTTTATTTCTAATTACTCTCTCCTCCCATTTGCCCTCCCTTCTATCATCCCCCACACCCCACTTATTCCCTTCTCCCCTACTTTCCTGTAGTGTAAGATAGATTTTTGTATCAAATTGAATGAGCATGTTGTTCCCTCAAGCCAAATGGGATGAGAGTAAGCTTCACTTTTTCCCTCTCACCTCCCCCCTTTTCCCTTCCATTGAAAGAGCTTTTTCTTGCCTTTTTTATGAGAGATAACTTGCCCCATTCCATTTCTCCCTTTCTCCTTCCAGTATATTCCTCTCTCACCTCTTAATTTTATTTTTTTAGATATCATCCCTTCCTATTCAACTCACCCTGTGTTCTCTCTCTCTCTGTGTGTGTGTGTGTGTGTGTGTGTATGTGTAATCCCTCCAACTATCCAAATACTGAAAAAAGTTTCAAGAGCTACAAATATTATCCTTCCATGTAGGGATGTAAACAGTTCAACTTTAATAAGTCCCTTAGGATGTCTCTTTCCTGTTTATCTTTTCATGCTTCTCTTGACTCTTCTGTTGGAAAATCAAATTTTCTTTTCAGCTCTGGTGTTTTCATCAAGAATGCTTGAAAGTCCTCTATTTCATTGGATGACCATTTTTCCCCCTGAAGCATCATACTCCATTTTGTTGGGTAGGTGATTCTTGATTTTGATCCTAATTCCTTTGACTTCTGGAATATCATATTCCAAGCCCTACAATCCCTTAATGTGGAAGCTGTTATATTTTGTGTTATCCTGATGGTATTTCCACAATACTTGAATTGTTTCTTTCTAGCTGTTTGCAATATTTTCTCCTTGACTTGGGAACTCTGGAATTTAGCTAAAATATTCCTAGGAGTTTCTCTTTTCAGATCTCTTTCAGGAGATGATCAGTGGATTCCTTGAATATTTATTTTGCCCTCTGTGCAAGGTCACCAGCCTCATTTTCTCCTCTTTGAGCCATCTGGGTCCAGTGGCCTGATGTTCATCAGGATGACTGGACCTGGCCCAGGATGCAATGGGAGACCTTGGCCTTTTTAACCTAAGGTCTATTCAGGTGCTCACTTAGAGTGAGGAGATGGGCATTCAGTGAATAGGCCTCTTTAAGAAGTAATGAGGGAGTGGCCCATTTAATGAGCAAAAGAAAAAAATAGGAGTTAAGTGGATTGCCCAGTTTCACACAGCCAGGATTTGTCAGAATCCCAGGGCTTTCTAACACTCAGGCTCACCTCCTGACTCCTACATTATAAGGTTTCTCTTTAAAAAGTGAATTCACTTCATTATGCTCTGACCCTGAAACATCAAGGAATTCTTACTTATGTCCAGATTTTTGTTTTGCTTTCATTGAGACACGTTTCCTTTCAGCACCTCTTTAATGGGAAGTCATCAAATTACTCTCATGTACCTTGGACCAAATGGGTACCAGGCATGAACCTTTTCTTTTTTTTTTTTATTAAACTTTTAACATTTATTTTCACACAATTTTGGGTTACAAATTTTCTCCCCTTTTTTCCCCCTCCCCCCCCAGACCCAAGTTTTCTAATTGCCCCTGTGACCTATCTGCTCTCTCCTCTATCCTCCCTCCTTGCCCTTGTCTCCGTCTTCTCTTTTGTCCTGTAGGGCCGGATAGCTTTCTTGACCCCTTAACCTGTGTTTCTTGTTACCCAGTGGTAAGAACATTACATTTGGTCCTAACACTTTGAGTTCCAACTTCTTTAGCTCCCTCCCTCTCTACCCCTTCCCCTTGGAAGACAGGCAGTTCAATATAGGCCATATCTGTTTAGTTTTGCAAATGATTTCCATACTAGTTGTGTTGTATAAGACTAACTATATTTCCCTCCATCCTGTCCTGTCCCCCATTACTTCTATTTTCTTATGGTCCTTTCCCTCCCCATGAGTGTCGACCTCGTATTGCATTCTCCTGCCCATGCCCTCCCCTCTATCCTCCCCCCCTTCCTACTTGTGCCCCTGTCCCCCACTCTCCCATATTATGAGATAGGTTTTCCTATCAGAATGAGTGTGCATTATATTCTTTCCTTTAGTGGAATGTGATGAGAGTAGATCTCATGTTTTTCTCTTGCCTCCCCTCTTTATCCCACCACTAATAAGTCTTTTTGCTTGCCTCTTTTATGAGAGATAATTTGCCCCATATAACTTCTCCCTTTCTCCTCCCAATATTTCTCTCTCACTGCTTGATTTCATTTTTTTTATTATATGATCCCATCCTCTTCAATTCACTCTGTGCACTCTGTCTCTATGTATGTGTGCGTGTGTGCATGTGTGTGTGTGTGTACTCCCACCCAGTGCTCAGATACTGAAATGTTTCAAGAGTTATAAATATTGTCTTTCCATGTAGGAATGTAAACAGTTCAACTTTAGTAAGTCCCTTATGATTTCTCTTTGCTGTTCGCCTTTTCATGGTTCTCTTCAATCTTGTGTTAGAAAGTCAAATTTTCTTTCCAGCTCTGGTTTTTTCATCAGGAAAATTTGAAAGTCTTCTATTTCATTGAAAGACCATTTTTTCTCCTGAAGTATTATACTCAGTTTTGCTGGGTAGGTGATTCTTGGCTTCAGTCCTAGTTCCTTTGACTTCTGGAATATCCTGTTCCATTCCCTTCTATCCCTCAATGTAGAAGGTGCCAGATCTTGTACTATCCTGATTGTATTTCCACAATACTTGAATTGTTTCTTTCTAGCTGCTTGCAATATTTTCTCTTTCACCTGGGAATTCTGGAATTTGGCCACAATGCTCCTAGGAGTTGCTCTTTTTGGATCTCTTTCATGCGGTGTTCTGCGGATTCCTTGAATATTTATTTTGCCTTCTGGTTTTAGAATCTCAGGACAGTTTTCCTTGATAACCTCGTGGAGGATGACGTCTAGGCTCTTCTTTTGATCATGGTTTTCAGGTAGTCCCAGAATTTTTACATTGTCTCTCCTGATTCTATTTTCCAGGTCAGTTGTTTTTCCAATAAGATATTTCACATTATCTTCCATTTTTCGAATCTGCGCGGTATGTTCTGAGATATCTGTCTTTCTCGAAAAGTCCAAAGCTTCCATCTGTACCATTCCAGATTTGAGAGATCTATTTTCTTCAGTAAGCTTTTGAATCTCCTTTTCCATTTGGTTAATTCTGCTTTTGAAAACATTCTTCTCCTCATTGGCCCCTTGCACCTCCCTTGCCAGCTGAGTTAGGCTAGTTCTCAAGGTGCCAATTTCTTCAAGATTTTTTTGGTTCTCCTTTAGCAAGGAGCTGATCTGTTTTTCATGCTTCTCCCTTATCCCTCTCATTTCCCTTTCCAGTCTTTCCTCCATCTCTCTAACTTGATTTTCAAAATTCCTCTTGAGCTCTTTCATGGCCCGAGCCCATTGGGTGGGCTGGGACACAGAATCCTCGATTTCTGTGTCTTTGCCTGATGGCAAGCATTGTTCCTCCCCATCAGAAAGGAAGGGAGGAAGTTTTTTTTCTCCGATAAAGTACCCTTCGATAGTTTTATTTCTTTTCCCTTTTCTTGGCATTGTCTCCACCTAGTGGCCTGACCTCTGAATGTTCTCCTCACACCCACCTAGCCTCCTGGTCCTCCCAGCCAGCCTTTGGGGACTGAGATTCAAATGCTGCTTCCCCCCTTAGGATTTTTGGCGGAGGCAGGGCTGTTATTCAGTGTTAAATTTAGTTCAGGTGCTGAGGTCAGGGGCAGGGCCGCCTCTCTGACTCAATTCCCTCAGGAGGTTTATGCACAGACCTTCCACAATGGATCCAGGCTCCCGTCCGTTTGGGGAGCCCCCGTCTGCAGCCGCCTCTCAGCCCCCACCTCCTGGGGGGGCCCGAGCTATGGGGGCACCTCACTCCCCTCTCAACCCGCCAAAGAGACTCTCTCACCTACCCCCGTCGGTCACCTGTTGGTGGGGGGCCCGTGCCGCTGCTGAAGATCCCGCCTCCAGATCCCTCTCAGAACTTTGTCTCTCGGAGCCACGGCCGCCGTTGCCTCCGCGGGTCCGGGCTGGGCACCGTGTCTGCAGCGTGACGGACATTTTGCGAGAGGTTTGCAGGTCCCTCTGTGGGTGGGGGGACCCGCGTGGCCGCTCCCTCCCGCAGCCCTCTCGGATCTCTTTCCCATGGTGTCGCTGCCGCAGCAGGGCTGCTTTCCTCTTCCCGCCCCGGCGCCCAGTCCCCGGTGCAAAGGTCCCCCCGCGAGAGGTTTGCAGGTCTCTCCGGAACAGAAATCCCCCTCGCTCCAATATTCCGTGGTCTCTGGGTGCAGAATTCGCCCTGGGTTAGTCCCCTCTGCCGTTCTGTGGTTTGTGGGTTCGGAGGTATGTGTATGTGTGTCTTTCTACTTCGCCATCTTGGCTCTGCCCCCCCATGAACCTTTTCTCAGCACCTCTTTTTTCTCCCATCCCTTTCACCCTTTATCATTCTTTTCTCCCTACTTTTGGCTTTTTCACCCACACTTCCCTTGGCTCCCCTGAAACAAATATGCCTTTCAATTGGAAGAAAATAATTTTAGATTTCAGAACCCAAACCAGTCCTTTTCATTGACTGCTTTCTAAAGCCATGCTCTAATCTCCACAGGACACTGGTGAATTGTATTGGGAGTACCGAATCTTTCAGCAGTGCATAGATTCCCTCGCTCTTCTATTTTCTGTGAGCAGAAGATTCTATCCTTCAAAAAAAGTGAATTAATAATATCTGATGAACAAGCCCCATTTTATGGCTTTGACAAGAGAACCAATTTGTTTTAGTCATGTATATTATAGGAAAAATGTAAAAGAAATTGTTACCTAGAGTTGCTTTCTTGGGATTTAATAAAAATGTTGGGTTTTTTTTTTTCTTTTAAAATAGAATGCAGTACATTATGTAAACTCTGGAGTTATTGGCTTTCAATTTTGAACACAAAATTCACTGTTAAGTTGCTGACTTTTATTATTTACTTTTTTCTCTAAGTAAGAAAAGCAAAGTTTTAGTATCAGGTTTTGAGGAAGCAAATGGAAAGCTGAAAGTGAATTTTTGTTCTGAGAGGTCTTAGCACTAAATTTTTAATGCCCATCAATGTATTGGCTTATTTCTTTCAGCTTTGTAGCACTGATGGTCAAGCCATTTTTCAATTCCACCCAACAAACATTTATGCTAGGAAGCACCTTCTAGATGCAAGGTTCAAAAAAACATATAGTGTAATGTAGCTGACCACAGAATCAGAAGTATGGGGTTTTAAGTCCCACTTTTGACATACAGGATCATAAGATCAAAAATTTAGGGCTGAAAGGGCCTTTCAAGGTCAATAAACCCAACTCCTTCACTTAACAGTTGAGGAAACTGAGGCCTTACATAATGGTTGTGTGACCCTAGGTAAGGCACATTTGTCAGTCTGCATTGGTAATTATAATTTCCTTGCTGAAAGTTCCCTACCTTAATGAAGAGAGCAAGTTGGCTTACCTTTGGGAAATAAAAAAAAAATATCTTTTAATGACCCATGCTTTTCTCAGAAACAAAGATGTATTTTTTTCAGTGTCAATATTCTAAGATGTAGCACAATAATGCGACTGTGAGATATGAAATAATATCTCAGTCTCCAAACAACAGAAAATAACTATCAAGCAATGGGCCATGGAAAGGGGCATGGTAGGAGTGAATAGGTTGAAACATATAAGCAATGAAGAACTTTGAAGGACAGGAATAAATATATACTAGATATGTTTGATAAAGGAGATAGACTGGTCATGTAGTGAATGATGACAGGTGAGTAGCTCAAGTGTTCCTTGGCATTATCACATAATCAGAAGAAAGAGATGACATTCATGAAATTCTGGGTGGATTCCTTGCATGGAGAATTGTGGGAAGGCTGAGAAAGGAATCTATCTGAATAGGCAGACAAGGATGGGTGGCCAATTGTCATCACTGTGTCTCTATTCTAGAATTTTGCAAGGAACCAAAGTCAAAATCATTACTTTATAGTTTTATATTACTTCTTCCCTCTTCTTTCTTTTGAAAAACAAAACAGAAGCAAAAGAGGCCAACATATGGCATTTCTGAAGATGGTGGTATCTCTTCCATTGTCGACAGTCCTTCAGAGATTGTGACTTAGTGTCATCTCCATCAGTTCTTTCATTGTTTTGGGACGCTCTTCTAGGTCTACTTATTTGAATTCATATAAGACAATAATATGCTCTCTTGTTATCTGCATGCTTCTCTTGGCTTTCAACCCTTCCTATTAGCCATATTTATTCTATCCTTTCTGGTCCCAAGATCCTATTCCTTGGAAGAGAAAGCAGAAGGAAAAAGTTGAAAAGCATTGCCTTCCCTCCATCTCATTTATCATCATTCTATCCACCTTGAGCAGTGGTCCCATCTCGTCTTTGATCATCCTTTTTCTCCACTATAGCCAAAACCTATTTGTTCATAGTTTTCTTTACCAGCCCCATCTCATTCTAAGCATTAGCATGCCTCACACTGTTCCTCTCCTTGACTCTCCCAATTTTGCACCAATCACCTCCCACCTTGCTGATACTTCCCTTTATGTCTTGTCTTCCTCTGTTGAAATGTAAGCTCTTTGAGGACAGGAACTATTTTTCTTTTTGCTTGTTTTTGTATTCCCTCTGCTTAGTACAGTATGTGGCACATAGTAAGTGCTTAATAAATACTTGTTGATTTTACCTGATCTGCCATCACTTTCCCTTGATACTGGCATATGACTTTCAGAGTTTGATTTTGATTTTTGATTTTCCTATGCATCTGTTCACATATGTTCACACCAGAGGTGTCAAACATGCTACCTGCAACACTACCCAATGCAACACAAACCAGATTAAAATGTCATTGGAAAATTTTAAGCAAAATAAGTAAAAATACAGTAAAGGGTGACACTAAGTTTTGAAACTAAGCCATATTCAACCCCCAGGGATCCTATGTATGGATTAGTGGCCTCTGCTTTGATTTGAATTTGACATCCTTGCTTTACATGACTCCCTCTTTCCTTCTCATCCAAATTTGTTTCTTTTCGTTTCTTCAGAATTTCATTCTCAAGAACTCTTTTCCTCACCTGGACTGTCTTTCCCTGTAGGATTTTTGTTCTTGACATGTGACCTATTCTTTCTCTGAAAGCTTTGAAAACTGCTCTCTCAGAGCATCCTGAATATGTTGCCATTCCCTCTCAGCAAGTAGGTCCTTCCTGTTGGTAAAAGTAAGAACCATGATGGAAGTTCCACTACTTTTTTGTGATGTTCTAACTGGATACTAAATCGTAAATGCTGCTAGCTTAATATGAAGTTGGTGATTGGGTTTATCATAACTAAAAATGACCAGCTTAATGTAAAGTTAAAAATCTTTATAGGTGATTTTGGTTATATGGTAAAATTCTGTCCAACCTCATCTGGTTGACCACCTTCTTTGCACACTGTCTTTCTCATCTTAGTGTGCATATAGCCTATTGAGTAGCTTGCTTTGAAGGCAACATAACTTATTTGAATGGAGAATTTATGAAATATATGTTAAATAGATCAGTCATAGGAAGTTATGCCACATACAGGAAAAGTGATTACATTAAAAAAACTTAAGGAAGGGTTTCCCCTATGCCTGGGGGTCTTCATTGTTTTTAATCCATCATCTTCTTCTCCCATCTAAGCTTGGAGGCATTTTGATATTCACTCTTGTAAATCTGCCAGCATTTTCTGAATTTCATGTACGAAGTGCATCACTGCACAGTTGGGGGAAACCACTTTGGCTACAAATCTCTTTACTTTGCATTCTATCATTATCTCATGTGGAGTGCACCTGTGACTTTTTGGCAGTGCATCTGATTGTAGCCAGGAAAAAAATTCTGGAGACTGCTGTTGCCACGTATGTTTCCCCATTCTCATTATCTGCTGGCAATCTTTGTTTCCCTTTTTATCCCCTCTTTGGAGAGGCCTATCACCAGGCTGCCTGGAATGGGTTGGATATTTTGACCACAGCTACTTACAGAGAGCTTCTACTAATTTGGTTACCAAGGAGCTAAGATCTGCATCAGTTGAGGCACCACTCACATAGATAGGTCCTCAGAGACTGAGGAGTTATCCTCTCTCAGTGACTTTCCTCATTTAATTTTCCATAGCAAGAGAGATTTTTTTTTCTTTTATTTGGGGTGGAAGGAACATTGTACAACCCCAGAAACTCTTATCTAGACCAATTTATTTGTATTCAATTCCAGCCCCACTTCATTGTGTACTTGTAGCAAGATATACTTGTTGAGCCCAACACAGTGTCTTTTCTATCATAGGCACTTAATAAATGTTTCTTGAATTTGTTGTATCCATGAATTAACTTCATGGACTTCCCTTCATATTACATATCACTGTCTGGCAGTCTGTGTTTTTCACCTAGTTTGTTTTTTCCAGTGTGGATTTTTCACCTAATTTCTTTCATATTCTTCTAGTTTCTGCTGTGGAGACTGGTTAATGTTCTCGGATTGAGTTCAACTAATTCAGTGTTATCTTGGTACTTACTGGTTCAAAGGATGCCCATGGTCTGTCCCAGTGGAACATGATTGTGCTTGGTTTGATGATGTGGATTTTGTTGCAGTATTTCCGCAGAGAGAGAAATAGTCTCTAAGAAGGCAGAGCTATTTTGCATAGTTCTAG
Organism: Notamacropus eugenii; assembly: GCF_028372415.1. NCBI lineage: Eukaryota > Metazoa > Chordata > Mammalia > Diprotodontia > Macropodidae > Notamacropus > Notamacropus eugenii. The sequence goes on along the minus strand of NC_092879.1, from coordinate 64,379,992 downwards.
TGGCCTCTGGGATATCCTGCCCCGCAAGAGAAATAGCAATCACTCCTGGCAGCTTGCTTTCCCGAATCAGAGCTCAGGAACCCATTCCCCCGATGATGAGGTTGTGGCGTAAATATGGCCTTCAGGAAAAGAATCCCTTGTAGAAGAAGCTTGACTCAGAGTCTGACCAGTCAGAGTGGTATTTATGCTACAGAGTGTTTTCTCCTTGCTGGGTTCAAGTACTGAGCATATTCCCTGGACGAAGGAAGATGTAATGGTTTCCAAGCTGAACCTATTTCTATAATAGATGTCATCTGGGAAGAGGAAGATTTGGAGAAACCTGTCAGGTATAGGAATTCCTTCTCTTCTTCAGTCCTTATACAAGACATTTTCTGTGAAAAAGGAGAACATCTTTGCCAGTATGTTTCCCTGTTTAATACCTTGATTGATGTCAATGCTCTGTGGATCATCGAACAAAGTTATCTTTGTAGGCCTATCTGTCTTGGTTCTGTATATTATTTGACATCTTCAATGTTGTGCCCACAAATCTATCTTTGGAGATGTATATTACTTGTTAGGAAGGGAGACAAAGTTTCTCAGGTTCTTAATTCCTATTCTAAGAGTTGAGAATTAGTGTATTAGTGTATTAATTAGTGTACTATTTCTGAACTATGTGAAAGATTCTTTGATTCTTTAACTTTAAAACCTCAATTTTTTTTTTCTCTTGAGTCAACTTCTGGAAATCAGTAAACACAGTGGGATATTATGTTCAATACATTTCTCAGTTTGATGTGGGAAGGTAAAGAGGTAGTCCACTCTAGAGATCATCTGTAAAAGATTCTTCTTATCATAAAAATTATGTTTTGACATATGTATTTAACATTTCTTGTCAAGATATTATGAAAATGAGAAAGCAAGGATGGGTACTGGTGAATAGGTGCTGATTCTCTTACTTTTCATTTGTTTTTGGGTTAAAGAAATACCATTTGTGATTTCCCTTCCCTCTAGTTCCCTTATTATTTCCCCCTCTTTCAGAGAGCTTAAAAATCAGACAGAAATAAAAACACAGCAATGATACATATTCAGGATTTTCTAGTGCAATGGAAAGTTAAAGAAAGGAAGATATATTTTTTAATATGGCCTTGTTGGGCTGCATCCCAGTCTTAGGTTTGGAAAATTGCGTTATTGTGCTATAAGTGGTACTAAACCATGATGAAGGTTATCACCATGGATGTTGGAGGTCCAAGATTGATGGCAGGAGATTAAATGGGAAAGACTGTTATTCATGTGCTAGGGTCATTAGAAAAGACAGGAGAATGTCTTGGAGGTCAAGAGACAAAAGAAAGGGAGACAGATCAAGGGTGATATTGGTGGGTGGGGTAGATTTCAAAAGTGTATTTGATGTTGTATGAGTATGGCTGAATGATTGCATGGACTCACTAGTAAGGGCTAAGGAATAAGTCACCATACTCCCATTCTGCATTCTTGAGTGAATGGGGATGGGAGAAGGAACAGAGTCTACTAAGGAAGGTTGAGAGGCAAAAAGTGTCATCACAGAGAAGTCTACCTTCAGTTAAGGAGAGAAAGTCGGAGGAGAAGAGAGAGGATGTAGGTAAGTTATTGCATAATAGAAAGAGTGTTCCATAGAGCTCTGTGAAAGGGGATCATGGAGAAGTGAGCAGGGATTCATTGAGCTCAGGAAGATTTAAGGTTAGCTGAACAAGGAAGAAAGTAAGAGAGGAGATAAATGATGATAGACAAAGGGCTTGTGGACATTATAGATCACTAGATGAAGGAGACAGAAGTTTGGCAGGGATGAGATTTAGTGGGAGGATAGAGAAGAGGGGAGAATTCTGAGAAGGCCAAGTTTATTTTGTAAGGAATTGTAGGGTTTGCCTTTGGCCAGAGGCAGTGCCATTGACCCATACTTTATTAATAGGCTCATACTTTAATTAATAGACCCATACTTTATTAATAGACTCTATTAATAAGCTGTTATCTTGCTTGAAGAATTATTTCAGTTTACCTTTTTGTTAAATTTCACCCATGACACCAGCCTCCAAACTTCTTTAGTGATGAGACGAATAGTCCCTGTGGAATCACTGTCCCAGGTGCTGAGTTTTCATTTCTTTTTTTTTTTTTTTTTTGGCCAGATACATTGTCTATTTTGTTCATCATCATTAACAAAATCACATTTTTTTGAGGTTTACAAAGAACTTTATCTTTGTTGTTGTTGTTGTTTTTAAGTGGTTTAAAATTAATTTGTTTTCACTTTTCTACAATCACTTCCATAAATCTCTCCCCTCCCTCTCCTCTCCCTATGATGACGTGCAATCTTATATGGGTTCTAATAGTTCTTACTAAATACATTTTTACCTTAGTCATGATGCATAGAGAAATTAAAATGAATGGGAGAAACCATGAAAAAAAACAAACCAAAACATAACAGAAGAGAAAATAGTATGCTTCATTCTATCATCTAGTTCCATAGTTCTTTCTCTGGATGTGGAAGGTATTTTGTCTCAAGAGTCCATTGGGAATTTTTTAGGTCCTTGCATTGCTGTGAAGGGCTTAGTCTACCAGAAAAAATTCCCTCACACTGTGGTTGTTACTGTGTACAAAGTTCTCCTGGTTCTGCTCCTTTCACTCAGCATCAGTTAATATAGGTCCTTTCAGGCCTACTGAAGTCTTCCTGTTCATCATTTCTTATAACAAAATAGTATTCCATTACATTCATATACCTCAGCTTGTTCAGCCATTTCCCAATGGATGGGCATCTCCTCAACATCCAGTTCTTGGCCACCACAAAGTGGGTTGCTATAAATATTTTTGTGCATGTGGGATCCTTTCCATTTTTATGATCTCTGGGATACAGCCCTAGAAGTGATATTGTTGGGTCAAAGAGTGTGCACATTTTTGTAACCCTTTGGGCACAATTGCTCTCCAGGATGGTTGGATCAGCTCACAGCCCCACCAACAATGAATTAATGTTCCAACTCTCCCACATCTTCTCCAACATTTATCATCTTCCTGTTTTGTCATGTTAGCCAATCTGATAGGTGTGATGTGGGAACTCAGAATTGTTTTGATTTGCTTCTCTCTAATCAATAGTGATTTAGAGCATTTTTTCATATGACTATAGATAGCTTTAATTTTTTCCTCTGAAACCTGCTTGTTCATATCCTTTGACCATTTATCAATTGGGGAATGACTTGTTGAGTTTTCATTTCTGATAGAGGCTTTAGTTTCTGGCCAGCTTGGATGGAAGGGTGGTAAGAAGGTCGTGTAGGAATAGACCTCCTTTTTAGGTTGCTAGAAAAAATGTAAACCGTAAATAGTGATCTACTCATTTTCAACACAATGGCAGGATGAAGGCTTGCTTGAGCTGGTTCTTTTGGGATGAGTAAAGCTTTGTGGTTTCTAGGAGTGGAAGGAATCTGAAAGTTATGCTTAGATCTCTGAGCCATCTCCTCCATCATGAGATTGGTACTGGATGATTGTAAACAGGGCCTTGATAAAATACAAGTAGCTTAAAACAAACAAATAAAAAAAACCCTAAATCAAATACTCTTCTTCAGATGCACTGGCCTTGACACAGCTGCAGTGTGCAGATGGTACAAATCCCTATTTGCAGTGGTTCATGGAAGCATCTGGAAAAACCTCCGTTCTCACTCAAATTGAAATAAGTCATTATTTCTGCTGTTAATTTGGAGGGAGAATTTCATCCTTTGTATCCCTTGACAGAAAGCAAACCATGGAGGCTACTGTACTTTTAGCGTTGCTTGGGTCAGAGGTCTCAGAGATAAGAAGAGATGATAATTAGTCTTGACCAAACTCAAACCAAGGACTCCATGGTCAAAATAAATGACTTTCTGATTGTTTCCTTGATTTTGGAGGAAGTAGACCTGAATTCTAGTTTCGATTCTTCTCTTAACTCACTTTGAAATCCTTTGGTTAAGCTCTTTCCCACTCTAGATCTTGATTTCATTTTCCTCATCTGAAAAAGAGGGGTTTGGATTAGATGGCATCTTGTCTTTGTGTCTCTTCCAGTTTCAAATGTTCCAGGATTTCAGAGAGAGAAAATAGAGCCCTTGATTACATCACCATCAATATCCTTGAGCATTGAGGATCTTGTACAAATTTATTTCCAGGAGTCAGAGTTCACCTTCCCTGATCCCCCAGCAAGGAGATTCCCCTTCTATCCTTGACAAATGTCATTGGATTTTTTGCGATTTGTGTATATCTTGTCTCTCATACTACTATAGGCATAAAGTTGATGTAGTAAATAGAGTGCTGGCCATGGAATCAGGAAAATCTGTCTTCAAATATGGCTTCAGATATTTGCTAGGTATGACCTGGACACACCATTTAACTTCTATTTGCCTCAACTTCTTTACCTATAAAACAAAGATAACAGTAGCACCTACCTGCCAGGGTTCTTTTCAGGATCAAATCAGATATTTGTAAAGTGTTTTGCAAACATTAAAGTGCTATAAAATTGCTAATTGCTATTATTATTATAATAATAAACTCCTTGAAATTGGGGTTTATGGTTTTTCTAATCTTTATACTCTCATACCTAGCATAGAACATGCACGTAGCAGGGACTCTCCAAATGTTGGATGGAGTACATTGAAAACTGACTTGAAATAATACTATGATTTTCTTTTTGAATCAGGGGTTTTGAGGGTTAACAGAGAACTTAGAGTTTAACTAGTTCAACCCTCTAATGTTGTTGAAAACAAAGGCATTTATTGTAATGGTTTACTATAAAAAGTAGTGATGCAACATTTCCTTTGGGCACCTCCTGCATACTCTTCCACAATCATGCATCATTGGATAACAATGGGTATTCCTAGGGAATGTATATATATATGAAAGACACACTTATAATGAACATATGTGGCCAAGGTGTATTCATAGAACAACATGTATATATAAAACACATGTAGTGAGGGCACATGTGCAGAAGAGGACATACATATGGAGGGACAATTAATGCCTCCCATACTATAGGGCTGTTAATTTCTTGTGATGATATCATCACACTGTTCCATGTTATGGTCTCACAGGACATTTAGTTTCTGTGAGGTGATATCCCACTGGTCTTCTCATTTCTTACAGTGCTAAGATGGCCTTATGGTTATTGCCAAGCATGACTCCTCTGTAAAATGGTAGTGCTGCCTCTCATTCCTGGCTATAGCTAGAGGTCTTCCAAAAGAAGAAGTGTGTGTGCTCTCATCCCTCTTGTAACTTCAAGCCCAGAGGCTTAAGTTTTCGAGAGTCAGATCCTTCATGAACTCAGTATCAAACTGGGAAACTTTCTCAGGTGACTCTCTTGGTCTCTTGCCAGAGTCTTGGGTGTGGTCCTCTTTTTCTTTATAAAGAGAATCTTTTCCTATAGGAATCAAACACTTTGGAAGACAAAAGAATGATCAAGTTAAGCAGTGACAATAGAAATCACATCTGTCCATTTGCTTTTTACGTCTGGGCCTAAATAGCAGTCTGATGTAATAGACAATTTACTGATTTAGGGTAGAAAATTTCTTATGGCTATTGATTTATTTCTGATTGACATGTTGTACCACATCAGAATTATACCAGAGATTGCTCCAAGAGTTTTCTGGATTTGAAATATTGTGTTTTTTTCAAACTGGATTTTCTTTTTGGTGTTTCATAGTTCTAAAAATTCTAGTGATTAAAAATAAAACAAGAGAAATAAATTACGTAACTATCAGCAAAGAGTAGACAAAATTATTCCTATATGATGACAGCATAGTAGTTTACTTAGAAAACTTCAGAGAAGCAGCAAAACAATAAATTGAGGTAATTGATAACTTTGGTAATGTAAGATAAAAACAAAACCACAAAACACCAGCATTTTTATAAAGCAATAGTAAAATCCAGAATGGAATGATTCAAAAGCAAAAACAATTCAAAATAACTACAATCTCCAAAAAACAATCTGGGATTAATCCTTTCTGGTTACATACTCAGACGGCGTGCAAATACAATTAAAAATAATCTTGAAAGAAATAAAAGGTGACAAATAATTGGAAGGATGTTTTTGAGTCATATAAGTACAACGGAAATGACCATGATACCTAAATTAATTTATATATTTAATGCAAATTACCAAGGATTTACTTTATAGAACTAGACAAAATAATAACAAAAATTATTTGGCAGAAAGCAGACTCTTAGGAGACATTATGGGGAAAAGGGAGCATGAAAGAGAAACAGCATTTCCTGATTCTAAATTATATTAGAAAACAGTCATTATCTCATACTGATTGGCAAATACTGAAGTATATCAGCAGAACAGAGTGAATGAGGAAGAATTAGAAACAGTAACCCTAAGTAATCCAGTGTTGGATAAACCTGACAACGTAAATTACCTCAAGGAAGAATTCCTTGTTTAACAAGACCTTCTAGAAAAAAAAACATTTTAGCAGCAATTAGGTTTAGACTGACATAGTGACATCTTATACTACTTCCTACAATATGACCAAAATGAATACATGACATAAATATAAAAGTTCACATCATAAAAAATAGGTCAGATACCTTTCACAGCTGTGACTTGAGAAAGAGTTTTTAACCAAACAAGGGATAGAGGCAGTCATAAAAAAATAAAAAAAGATAATTTTTATTACATGAAATTAAAAAAAAGGAACAAACATCTACATGGAACAATATTGGTGCTGCTAAGATTAGAAGGTAAGCTGTTTATTGGATAAGATCTTTATATCAACATGCACAATTAACAAAAATATTTAAGAGCAGTAGCAAATTTTCAATAATCCAAGTGTTCCAAGGATATGAACAAAACATCTTCATATGAAGAAACGCAAATCATTAACAACCATGTGAAAGACTGCTCCAAATCAATAATAATAAGAAGAAAAATGTAAATCAATACAGATCTAAAGGTTTGTTTTATACCTAGCAAACTGGCAAAGATGACAAGAGTTGAGAATAATTAATATTGGAAAGTCTGCAAAATGAAGGCGCATTAATGCCCTGTTGATGGAACTCTCAATTGGTCCATCTATTCTATAAAGCCGTTGGAATCATACTGAAAAAGACTGATTAAAATGGCCATTCCCTTTGACCTAGAGCTCCTACTACTAGGTTAATAACCAAAGAGGTTAAAAAAATAAAAAGTAACTTTCCATATATACCAAATTATTCACAGTAGCACTTTTTGGGGTAGAAAAAAGTAGGTAGTTGTCATTACTTGAGGAGACACTAAACAAATTGTGGTCTCTGACTATAATAGAATACTATTATATCTTAGGAACTAATGAATATGAAGATTCCAGAGAAGCAAAAGATGACATATGAAGTGATGCAGAGTAAAGTAGGCAGAACCATAAAAATAGTATACATGACAACAATAATTTAAATGGAAGGGACAAAAAAAAATGGGAAACTAGAATAATTATAATGACAAATCTTTCCCTCCAGTTGAGAAAGTGTGCTCCCCTTCCTTCTTTTCAGAGGTGGGGTAGATCATAGGTGGAGAATATTATTTATCCTGTCAGATGGTTTCTTCTCTTTCTTTTTTTTCTTCTTTATTATAAGGAATGACTACATAGGTAAGAGAGTGGGGAGGGATATATGTATGTATGTATGTATTTTAAAAGGAGATATAAAACCAAGAGATAACAGCATTTTTAAAGGAGAGGGATAGAAGCAGAGAACAAAGGTAGAGCCAAGTGGAGGTGTCATCTTCCACTCCTGTTCTTGGTTCCAAATCACTGACTTCACTATTATAATTAATTATTATATTGCTTGTTGCCTACCTATGTTATGTGTATACACATGGGTTGTCTAAATATGCTTTGCAGGCAGTCAGAAATAGATATCTCTGGAATTTCACCTACTTTCTAGGGGAAACTGATTCCTGCCTAGAAGGGAGCTGGAGAAGGGGTTAGGCTAGGCTAACTGCTCTGCTCTTCTCAGAAATGGGCTCCTTGATTAGCATTTATTTAGTGTTTTAAGGTCTTCAAAGCCCTTTACAATTACCTCATTTGATCCTCATAACAACCCTGGGAGGTAGGTGATACTATCAATTCACTTTTGCAGATAAGAAAATTGAAATAGGTCTAGGTCAAGTGGCTTGTCCAGGATCACACAACTAGTACCAGGGCAGGGTTTGAACACAGGACTTTCTGACTCTAGCTTTAAATCTCTACCCAATATTCTGCCTAACTGCCTAGGCTAGGGAAAATTGCTAGTTCAGGGCAATTTATTTCATTCTTAGATTCATCTGCATTCTTGTTTGCTTTCTTATAGCTCTGTCACTCCAAGAAAGGCATCTTGCCCAAAAAGTCTCTAATCTCAAGGGAAATTTCCCA